>NW_017698671.1:0-2647 GCF_001879085.1 Nicotiana attenuata | reverse complement strand
ATTTTAGTCGCTTATTACACTCGAATTTACTGCACTTTAATTGAGTTTGCGCTTTAATCGCTAGTGTTTTGCACTAATTGTATGTTTTATGCCTTTTAGGTGTGATTCCGAGCTATATAGATGTTATGGAATGAATTTAAGTGATTTGAAGCTTTGAAGTCTGAGTAAAAACTCAAGGAATTAAGCCGGGATCGTGTTCGGGGGTCAAATTTGATAATTAAGTACGAACGAAGACTTGAGGAGGCATATTGCGCACTGTCTAGTAAAATAGACATCACTTTTTTCTCAGAACTCCATTTGGGCTCCACAATATATGGTTGGAAAGCTAACTCAAAGGGCTACAACTTTCATGTTTTACGTTTTTCCAAATTCCAAACAGAACAGGGTGAAAAACGTGGTCGAAACTGCAACCGCGGAACTGACCGCGGCAGAAAATCAGAGAACTTGTCTGGCCGCGGTCCTACCGCGTTTTGGCCGCGGTCGCGCCCTTCCAGGCGTCAAAAAGAAGTCCTATTTCGCCCGGGACAAGTTTATTCGACCCTACACTATTCCAACTTGTATAAAAGGGGTCCTAAACCTATTTTGACGTATGGGGGGACATATTTTGGGGTTAGATTAGACCTAAGGAGGCAGGAGACACTACTTTAGGGTTAGACAACACCCTTGGAGGCAAGAACACATTGGGAGCAAGGCGGAGAATTCTTCTACGAGTTTTTCCTTCCTCTTCCTATTTTTCATTGTTGGTTATGACTTTTAGTATTGTAGTTTTACATACTATTATGAATAGCTAATTTGTTATCTAGAGTTTTGATAGAACCTTTTGTAGGATAAATTCTTGTTATGTTTTTATATAATTGAGCCATAGCTTTTCTCTATTTGTTCAACTACGTTTATATTCTGGTTGATTGAAGAGCTCTCAATTAGCTGTGCCTATTTAGTATGCACAACTCGGGAGAGAGTGCATATTTAGGTAATTGTTGAACAACACCACTCCCAGAGTATATGAGGGCTCAATAACCGAGGGTTTAAAGGCGGGATTAGGGATAACGAAGCCTTGGGTGCGATCTGAAGTGAGCTGTATTAAAAGCCAGCTAGCGTAGCTCGGGAGAGCGCGTCTAGTAAATTGTCGAAATTACTCGGGAGAGATTTACGGTAATAAGAGTGCTCATGATCGGTAGAGAATACTTAGGCGAAATTATAGAAGACATAGCGGGAAGGATTCCGACAATAGGGGAAATCATAACTCTAGACCTCCTTAATCTTTTCTCTAACCCTCAGTATCGTTAGTTGTTAATTTACTATTTTAATTTGTTAGTTAAGTAGTTAAACACAAGAATCTCAATATCTATACGTTAGGAATTGTTCAAGCTTGTCTTCTTGGTGATAGTGAACAGCTGTAGCTAAACCTTAGTTCTCTGTGGGATTCGACTCTGGACTTATAAACCGGATTATATTTGCAGCGGCCGCTTAGTCCTTTTTATAAGGCATAGTTGGGCGTGATCAAATTTTGGCACCGTTGCCGGGGAACTAATGGTGTAGTTGTAGCTGTATATATTGCTAGGGTTCAAGTTTGAACTTTTATTTTGTTTTGTTTTTTCTTGGTATTTTTTTTATAACTGTTGATTTTGAGAAACATGACATCTTGGAATTATGAAAATTTAGGTGTAGATAATTCTACTATTGATCTCCATACATATTGTAAAGGAAATCACCCGTGGCAAAATTTTCAAAACGTTCCTGAGAGCGAGTTATGTGCACCAACTCAATCTTATTTGTGGAATGTGTTGATGTGTGTGGTGGTAAAAATGGTCACCTTCATGGTTGTGCTTATATTTCTTATTTTCCCCCAACCCCTTACTACGATGGTTCCACCTTTTCTTGTGAAGTTAATAGGAACAAAGAACCTGGGAATGCGGACCTGAAGGAGATCAAGGATATGCTAAAGTGTCTTCTGGAACAAAACAATGAGAAACAATTGCACATAGAAAGGTAAGAGGCAACTATTCGCAAGTTGGAGGCTCAATTGAGTCAAGTGGTTGGAGCTTTTAATGCTCAACAATCCAATATTGATGATAGTAGCCAAGAAGAGCATGAATTTGAGGTATTAATTGGGGAGGTCAAAGCAGAACATCAACAACCTAGCCAACTAGAATTTGAAGATGTCAATGTTGAAGAAGTGAGACTAGAGTCAGCCAAGGACATTGAGGATACAAATTTTGTTGACTCTAGTATCATTGATGTTGAGGATGCTGAAAGTCCTGAAGTTCATGTGTGTGAGCGCATTGGTCCTCACTCCAAACATTTTTCTACATTGTGCTTGGATGACGATATGAAAATAAAGTCATCCGAACCGATTGAGAAGTCAAGGAATGAAGAACAAGGTGCCTATATTCTGGAATTTTTCTTACAAGAAAGACAGGACTACATACCTCATCTAAAAGCCAAGAAGTGTAGAATAGTACAATGGTTGCTTGGACCAATTAGATTTGTTCCTCCACCCCTGGAGCATAGCCGAAAACTTGATGCCAAATTGGGGGTTCAATTCATAAGCTCGAGGTGGAGGCAAAAAGTGATTCGCGTCGTGCCGCGACGTTAAATCAAGTGCTTGTTGGAGGCTACCAGCTTTATTGCTTTCTTTATTATTTTT
>NW_017698670.1:0-2647 GCF_001879085.1 Nicotiana attenuata | reverse complement strand
ACTGTTGGTTTCAGAAGTTCTCCTGGGATTAGTTCCGAGTCTGTTTGGGTGTCTGCAAGTGTATTTTGGCTTACTATTGGTGCTACTCTTCTCTGGAAACAATTCTAGGCTGTTCATTCTGTTTTCTGAGCTGTTGTTGATCACCAATCTGCTACTGCTGACTCTCATTCTTCTTGTTCTATTTCAAATCCAGGTACACGCGTTGAATTCACACTGATGTAATCACGATTTGGAATAAAATGAAGTATTAGTTCAGATCTATGCTCATGTGAATGCCTGTAGTTATAGTTAGTCCAACAATGTGTAATTGTCTAGTTTTAGTTTGTTTGAATTGTATTGAATTAGGAACTGTTCACTTAGAACTATTTCCACTGATTTGAACTGTTTGGAGTTGTACTGGACTGTTGTGGACTATTTGAACTCGTGATTATCCAGCGTAGCTTTAGTATAGCTAGTATTTGCCTTAGTTTAACATTGTTTTATTTTAAAAAATCAGAAATAACTTGGATATGTAATTGATTTCGAGTTCAGCATCTTTAAGCTCATGGTTTCAATGTAAGTGTTGACAATTTGGGTAGTTAACACCAGTGGTGTACTCAGATCAAATACGCATCTTCAATTTGACTGATTTGAATTAATTAGCTGTCTGATAGTTAAGTGTGGATAAAGTGCGAATATAGGCTATCAACCTGTTCATGTCAATGCAATCAAGTCGTTCAGTGTAGTAGATTCACGTTCATGAACTATTTGTTTTGTTTTTGTTGTTAAATCTCATTCATGTTTCCCATTTGTTTTCACCCTTAGCGACATTTAGGAAGTCACCAGTAGATACGTAAGCAAAGAAATCGAACTGTAAAATTAAATATAAATTCAGCCTGAAATTTGGGCTCGAGTTGGCCCATTTGCATGAAGCATTATCAGAATGGTACGTGACCCATTCCTGGCCACCAAACTGCTACAAGTTAGAAGCTGGTGCCTGTTTGGGCTAGAAGCCCAATCTATGTGTTTTCTTGTGAATTGGACTAAAACCCAAATGTAGTAGCTCTTAAATTTTGATAATTAATTAGGACTCTTTCTTTTATTAGAGACAAATAAAAATAGAAAATCATAGTTGCTTTAGGATTGGCCTTTAAATAAAAATGAGATGAGCCTCGCTAAACAAAACACATAAATGCGGGGCCCTCGATAAATGTTTATAAAAATACTTAGACGTCGGGATGGGCCGTTTAGCGAATTTCACGGTTTTCCCCAAAGATAATAAAAGCGCAGTTGCTTTAAGCGCGTATTTTAATAATATTACCTTCCTGAATGCGGGTGCACATTTATGTGACCCAAATCTAAATCTCAACGAAGTCGAAATGCGTCAAAAGCCACGGGTGCACTGGTGTGACGTGGTTCGAGATACATTTTCACGACGTTGCAAGTCTTGTTAAAAGACATAAAATAAAAGCGGTTAAAATAAAAAGCACATAGGTTAGAATATGTTTTTAAAATCAAGTAAAATCAAATACAACAGTTGAGCGACCGTGCTAGAACCACGGAACCCGGGAATGCCTAACACCTTCTCCCGGGTTAACAGAATTCCTTACTCGGAGTTCTGGTTCGCGGACTGTTAACAGAGTCATAATTTCCTCGGATCGGGATTCAACCGGTGACTTGGGATACCATTAATCTCCCAAGTGGCGACTCTGAATATTAATAATAAATCCCGTTCCGACTGTCCTTTAATTGGAAAAACTCCTTTACACCCTCACAGGTGTAGTAGTAAAAAAGGAGGTGTGACAGCTCTGGCGACTCTGCTGGGGAATAAGAACCCAGAATCTCTGGTTCAGGGTTCAGAATTCGAGCTTAGATATATTGTTGTATTTGGCTTTATCTGATTTTTCTACATGTTTCATGCTAAATATGCAAAATGTTGCTTTTTACCGCTTTGATATTATCTGGATTGTATATAAACTGTGCCGAAACCCTTCTCTTCCCACCTCCGGGGATGTGCTCACTGGTGGAGACTCCCTATTCTGTTAGTGTCAATACCCTGAAATAAGAAAGAGGCCGGACAAGTTACTAAGCCGAATGGCCTTTTGGTTCTCGGTACGTAGCCCCCTCCTCGACTCGAGTTGTCCGCTCGGGTACACAGTCTAGAACACATACCCAGGTTTTGAACATAGAATAACTTGACCCCATGCCGGATCCCTAGTAGGAACGCTTATCTGCATCACGTGCATTTTGACTTAGGGGACTCAACATAGGGGTTGGGTCCGTCTAGGACAGGTGTACCCGGAATAATGGACCATCCTGCTGCATCCTACTTGTGCATTTATCTGTTTGGGACCCGCATGCTGACCGGCTTTGAATATCTGGGAAAAATTGGAAAAACCAAAAGAGAAAATAGCAGTGTAGAGAGTTAATTTCCTATATTAGAAAAACCAATGTCCAAGTAGTGCCGAAATGCTGCCGAATTTTTGAGAAAATAAAAAAAAAAAACGTTCTTTTAAGTTTGCCAATGGAAAAGAAAAACAAAAAGAGTTTTATTTCAAATTAGTTATTTATTTGCTACTGAAAAGAAAATATAAAAAAGAGTCTTACTTTCAGAAGTAGCGTATTTGCAAAACGAAAAAAAAATAGAAGAAGAAAACAAAACAGTTAA
>NW_017698669.1:0-2647 GCF_001879085.1 Nicotiana attenuata | reverse complement strand
CGCCCTGTATCAGTGAGAAGGAATGTAACCAGGGGTTGGCACCCTGTATTACTAAGAGAGAATATGGGTAGGGATTGGCACCTTATATCGCTGAGAGAAATGTAACCAATGGATGGTGCCTTGTATCACTAAGAGAGAATTAACCAGGGGATAGGATACCTTGTATTAAAATGGAACCTCACTAAAGATGGTTGTACCTTATGTCGGAAAATACAGCTAGGGATTGGTGTACCCTATACTAAACATGCAGCTAGGGAGTGGTGTGCCCTATTTCAAAATGGAACATCAACTAAGGATTGATGTACCTTATGCTGGAAAATGTAGTGGTTGATTATGTGATTATAGGCATATCTAGAAAGAAAAAGCAGAGAGTTTGAAGAACTTACCCTTGGTGACAATTCGTCCTTTGAGAACTTCAATTCTACACTGCTTTGTTTCCTGCTTCAAACAAAGAAAGATTTGTGAGTTTAACAATGGTGGTCGGTTTGTGGCCTTGAATGCCCTGAGCAGTTTGAATCTGCGGCCACCTTGTTGTTAGAGAACTGATTTGCAAGTATGGTACCAAACAGCTAGGAAGCTCTGTACCGTGTTCTAGAAACTTCGGCTTTCTACTGTCGCCTCCGCTGTTTCATAACCGGATGTCTAAGGTGTTGCTGAACCTTGTCTATAAAGCAAGTCTTCACTTTGGCAGTTTTTTCCTTTAAAAATCAAACTTGATTATTTTGCACCCGATATTAGTTTGTGTCTGGGGTGCTATCAACTTTGCCCATGAAGCAAGTCTTGCTTTGCGACCTTTTCGATGTCTTCAAAACACTTTGTTCAGCTTATCAGAGGAAATCACAGTTGGATTCGTGCCTTTGTCAATACCGCGTATGCCCCACATCCTTTATTTTGCACTTTTAGGAAACAATGACCAATTTTGTGGCCCTTTCTTTATTGGCTTCTAAACAAATAGACCAGCAAACTTTTGGAACTTCCATTGGCATGAACCCTCAGGTCTCGTTTAGCTTCAACAAGCTTATTGTGCATGTTGCTTCATGGGTATGTCCTCTTCGATGTGCCAGGATAGAACTCGCTTTGTACAATTGGAAAGCTGGTAACAGATATTGAAATCATTTCTCGGTTGTTTTAACAAAGACTGACTCAAAAATAAAAATGCAAATGGACAAAATGACGCGATGTAAAAGTGAGAACGAATAGTATTTAACTGAAAATGACACTTTACGGGGAGATAAAGAAAAAAAGGGGCTCCTTTGAATATGGTAGCCAACATTAATGATCATGACATGCATTTTGGACTGAGCGAAAAAATACAAATTAAACTTTCGATCACTTTAACCCCAGAATAGTTGAAATAATTCTTTAAGTTGGAAATAGATTAGAAATGATGATAAAAATCATGATAATCATACAACCCCAAAATAATAACGTCTACTAATGTGCGTGCCAAGACCTGGTGTCACAAGTAGTGGGCGACTAATAGAATGTACAACAAAATACACTACCCTACTGTCTGAACAGAATAGATAGAATAAATACATAAGAAAACTCCTTCAAGCTGCTACACGGCACAGAAAGGAAAGCAGCTCACCGTAGGAGTATCAAATCTGCTCAGTGGTGCGCGCCCAACTGGTAGTCAGATGTACCTGCCTCAGACCCTGTACAATTAAGTACAGAAGCGTAGTATGAGTACATAACAATATGTACCCAGTAAGTATCCCGCCTAATCTCGAAGAAGTAGAGACGAGAGGTCAACTCGATACTTACTAGGGTCAATTAATATGAGAAGAGTTTATAATAAGCATGGATATCTCAAGTTATTTACATTTAGTAATCATGGAGTAACTGTTCATTCCCAAACACTAACAAGGATGCTTGTCTATAGTCTAAGCAGATATGTAACTCAGCCCTTGAAGTATTTCTAAGCAAAACATGCGCAAATAATCATCGTGGGACGTACGGACCGATCCAACATAAAAGAAACTGTGCACTGCCGAGGGTCGAACGGCTCGAACGATAGATGCATCTATTACCCCGCTCGCAAATTACCCGTGCGACGCGGTCAAAGAGAAAATAAGCTCATTAACAAGCAACATTAACAATTAACATATATATGAGGAGTAGCCATACATAGAAATACCAAGTGTTCTCCTTTAAAAGACCAAACAGGTTAAGGGTCATTCTCTAGTCTCATTCTTCTTACTCAAAATAGTTCATATAAATCCGAATTAATCAACACGTACTAAAATATCACGTAGAGCATGCTTATGGGTCCTAGACTACCCGGACTTAACATAATAGTCGCTACGTACGGACTCTCGTCACCTGGTGCGTACGTAGCCCCCGAATATAATGACAATTAATTCAATTATTATACCTATGGGGACAATTCCCTCTTACAAGGTTAGAAAGGAGACTCACCTCGCTCCAAAGTACACTCCAAATGCCAAGAACAAGTTAAAGCCCTCAATTCGGAGCCGAACGATCCCAAACTAGTTGAACGAAGTAGGAACTAGTTAATATAGACTCATAGGATCGAATTCTAGCTAATTAAGAAATCTTCCAACCATTAACACAACTTTTCTAAAAATCCGACCCCGGGCCCACGTGCCCGGATTCCGAAATTTTTCGAAGGAAGTTGTTCTCT
>NW_017698668.1:0-2648 GCF_001879085.1 Nicotiana attenuata | reverse complement strand
ATGTGGGGCTCTTAGGGAACTTTGACACACCCCAAATGAGAGAAAGGCTTTGAAACATTGATCTCTTGGAGTTGGTTTACTTCATACTTCAGACAGGAAGCCTGAATCAGGCTCTCCTTGGTTGTACCTTTTTAATTTCTGATGTATTTTCTTTTATCTTCTTTGGGCTGTAATAACTTTGTAATAAAACTCTTGGGGATGGCTAGTGAAAAGGGGAAGGTAACCATGCATGCAAAAAGGGGTAGATAACCTGCTTATAGGAGTTTCTGGTTTCTGTACTCTCATATATAGATACCATGTCTATAGGATTGCTGCATTCCCACATGTAGATAATATGTCTATAGGATTTCTAATTTCGGCATTCTCATATGTAGATAGCATGTCTATAGGATTTCTGCATCCCCACATGTAGATAACCTGCCTATAGGATGCACATGCATGTAGAAAATATGCCTATAAGTCCTTTCTGATTCTTGCATATCCACTTCTCACTAGGCAAACATGTTTATAGGTCTTAATATCCAAATGCAATCAGATGTCATGTTCATATAAAATCCAGCATTTAGATGTCATGCCTATAGAGTTTTTGCATTTTTACTATGTCTATAAATGTGTTCTAAAGTCGACAAACGCATAGAAAGCATGCCTATAGGAGTTAATCAAATCTGAATCACCTCAAGTCTAAAACCAGTAATAATGCCTTACCAGTTGCAGAACTTATGATCTTCTGCTAAAACTCTCCCTTCTTTTAATAACTGACAACTTTCTTAAATCAGTACGTATTCAGTTTACTTTATTATTTTTGAAATCAGTAGAAATCATGCCTATAGGACCCTCGTCCAACACATAGGCAAACTGTAGGATAAATTTTATAAACTGAACCAGATCTTATTAGCTACAACCAACAGGTAGGCCTGCTTCGGGCTTCTTATCTGAACTATGTAATAAATCAGTCTGCCTCAAACCTTTTAAGTTTAATTAGACCTTAAACAGTACGTGCAGGACATGCTAAACTATGTGCTTTCTTTGGTTGAAAGGAGGTCTGTCTGAGCCTTTTTATTTGTTTATATGCTTCCTCAAACTTGCTATATGTGTTTTGTTTGTCGCTTTAGTAGTTTTACCTTTTGAAACTACAAATAAGCCCAACATCTCCTCCCTTTAGGATTAGTAGTCCCAAGTACCTCCGGGACTGATAGGACTGGGGCGGGTAATAGCATGCAATAAGTAAATGAGACCATTTCGCGCTTTAATACCTTAACAGGGTGGGAAAGGGTAGATATGGATATGATGACCACGTGATAACATCACGTGTAGCCCCTCACGGAGGAGTGATTACCGGGTGTTGTGTGGGGTGATCCATATTATTTGTAAACCTAGGACCCCCCCTTCCCTTTGTTTCTTTGATTCTTTGCTTCCTTTTCAAAAATTTAAACTATTTCTCTAAGGAAAATCAATATCCCTCTCGTTCTTTCTAACTTTCTTTATTTGTGACCATTACATGAAAACCCCCTCTTATTTGTAACTCTTACTTTCCTATGTGTTATTTTGTATTTAAGTCACAATAATAGTTTGGTCGGAAACCACACTAGTGGATCCTGAGGGGTGCCTAACACCTTCCCCTTGGGATAATTTCAAGCCCTTACCCAATCTCTGCTTACTTGACTCAAACCCTTCTTAGTGTCCTAATGCACTTAAATCATTAGGTGGCGACTCTTCAATCCAAAACCCAATTCCCAAAAGGGAACGAGTTGTCTTCCCAAATGTCATAAACCCGATTTCCACGGAGGAAAAAGGGGCTGCGACAACCATCGATGCACATCTGGTACTGAGCACTCATGCGCGCATACGAATGCGTGAAAGGAATTCAAAGAGTTACATTTCAAGCTGAATCAAGGACGCACGATAAGAATTCAATAATGTGAAATTTCCTAAAGGTTTTGCAGCCTCTCGAGGATAAGTACAGACGTCTCCGTACCGATCCGCGAGACTCTACTAAACCTGCCCATGACTCGTGAGAGCTATGTAACCTAGGCTCTGATACCAACTTGTCACGACCCTAAACCCAGACCCGGTCTTGATGGCGCCTCTCGTGAAGACAAGGCCAGCCGACACAAAGCCCAAGTTTAATTAACAGATATAATGATTCATAATCAAGTCATTAATAATGATAATCCCAAAACAAAGTGAAAATATATCAACTGCGAAAACAAAACACAGCCTGACATCGGGGTGTCACCAGTCATGAGCATCTAAAATCCGACTAAGAGTATGAAAAGACAACATAGTCTATTACGAAACTAAGGAAAATGAAATAAAAGTAGGAAGGAGAAGCACTGGGCTGCGAACGCTGAGCAGCTACCTAGTCAACTCCAAACAGCCTGCTGGAAGCAAATCAATCCTCGCTAGCGTGACCTGAGACTCCTGAATCTGCACACAGAGGTGCAGGGAGTAATGTGAGTACGCCAGCTCAGTAAGTAATAAAAGTAAAGGCAACTGAGAGATAAGAAAAACACGTAAATACACAGCAAAATGCTACAGCGAGGCAGTGTAAGACCAACACAATACAGTAAACAGAAAAAAACTCATAAAAACTTCTTAATTCAGTAAAACCATTAAAACACCTTTAGCAGTTCAAACGAGTGAATGAA
>NW_017698667.1:0-2648 GCF_001879085.1 Nicotiana attenuata | reverse complement strand
ACCACTGAGGCCACGTCACTATCCTTTCAGGCTATAACCAATTAACGTAAGTCCAAATTCCAACGTTCTCCCACTTGGACGCCAATGTTAATTGAGGACAAGAAAACAATTTTAAACATTTGAGTTTTTAAGAAAATCATTTTGAAAAAGGATTTTAGATTCTACGGTGGCCACACTACTCACATAGCCAAGGATAGAATGACCCATATAACAATCCATTCAGTCTCAATAGAAAAGACTAACAATGAATCGTAGCAGGCATCGCACCAATTTATGGTATGAATTCTATCTACGATCACATATGCTAGAATTTCCATCAACATGGATCAAACATGTGTGCTAAGAATTTTATCTTTCTAATCAAGGTGAATAGATTCACACCTCTTAGAAAGAAATAATCCTCCAAGTGATATTATAACCATATCACCTCAGGAGCCTCCAAGTGACACAAAATTATATCACCTCAGGAGGATTCCCTTGTGCCTTACCCGGGATGATCAGGCAACAAGCCGCAAGACTCAAACATATCATGAGTTTATGCAATGTCCAATTGGAAAAAAAAATTATCATGTTAGTCATAAGCATAACAGATATCAAATAACACAAGCTTGCATAAAAATACAATTTATTAAAAGCAATATCTCAGTCAGCAATTACAAAGTAACACCCACTGACTAAAGCACATCAAAAGACTCTAAAATACTCATATTTTTAGCATGTTCATTAAACACTACAGGCCTAAGACCTTTAGTCAAAGGATCAGCCAACATAGATTCTGTGCTAATATGCTCAATACATATATCGCATTCTTTTTACCATGTCTCTAACCTTAAGAAACTTAAGGCTAACATGTTTAGAGCCTCTTGTTCTCTTGTTATTCTTAGAGAAGAACACAGCTGTACTATTATCACAGAAAATAGTTACCGGCTTAGATATAAAATTCACAATTTGCAATTTAGTAAGAAAATTCTTCATCCAGACAGCATGTGAAGCAGTCTCAAAACAAGCAATAAACTCAGCTTCCATTGTAGATGTAGTAGTGATACTTTGCTTCTCACTTTTCCAAGAAATACCACCTCCACCCAACATAAAATTATAACCAGAAGTTGATTTCATAGTGTCTTGACAACCTGCAAAATCAGAATCTAAATATACTAGAAGATCTAGATCATCAACCTTTTTGTATACAAGCATGAAGTCTTTGGTGCGTTGTAGATATCTCATCACTTTCTTTGCAGCCACCCAAAGTGCCCACCCAGGATTAGAAGAAAATCTTCCCAACATGTTAACAGCAAATGCAATATCAGGTCTTGTACAAACCTGTATGTACATCAAACAACCAACAACACTTGCATATGGCACATCTTTCATAGTTCTCATTTCAACTTCATTTTTCGGACATTGATCCTTGCTAAGTTTGTCTCCCTTTACAACAGGTGCAGTCTTGCATATTGAAAGTTTTAAGAACACTCTCAATGTAGGAACGTTGTGATAAACCCAATAAACCACGTGACCTATCTCTTTTAATTTCTATCCCAAGAACAAAAGAGGCTTCACCAAGATCTTTCATATCAAAAGACCTAGACAAAAATTGTTTGGTCTCATTCATCAAGCCCAAATCATTTGTGGCAAGCAAAATGTCATCAACATAGAGAACCATAATAATAAAATTTCCATTAGCTATGTTGAGATAAACACATTCATCAAGCTTATTTTCCACAAATCCAAATTTTGTTATAATTTCATCAAATTTCAAGTACCACTGCCTGGAGGCTTGTTTAAGCCCATATATGAATTTGTTAAGCTTGCATACTAGATGTTCTTTACCAGCTTCTCTAAACCCTTCAGGTTGAACCATGTAAACTTCTTCAAGCAGACTACCATTCAAGAAAGCAGTTTTAACATCCATCTTGTGCAACTCTAAATTAAAATGAGCCACAAGAGCCATCACAACTCTAAATGCATCCTTGGATGAAACAGGAGAAAATGTTTCTTTATAATCAATACCTTCTTTCTGAGTGTAACCCTTAGCAACCAACCTTGCTTTATGACGGTCTATGTTTCCCTTAGAGTCTCTTTTAGTTTTAAACACCCATTTGCAACCAATTGGTCTAAAACCTACAAGCAATTCAACTAACTCACACACTCCATTGTGCTCCATAGAGTGCATTTCATCTTTCATTGCTTCACGCCATTTATCAACAAATGGAGAGGAAATAGCTTGAGCATATTATAAAGGATCAGTCAGCTCTCCAGTATCACAGAGATTTTCAGTCACATACACGAAAAAATCATCAGAGATGGCAGACCTTCTTTCTCTTTGTGACCTACGGAGTGGTTCATTTTGAACATTTTGCTCAGGAACTATGGGGTCTGCCTCGTTGTTCCCTTGATTCTCCCCCTCATGAATAGGTTGGTTTACCACCTTTTCATGTATAACAGGTATAGGGACAATGACTTCCTTCTCTTTCAATACAATTTCCTTACCACATGAACAGTCACAATCACAAACATCATGCTCAAGAAATTTCGCATTAATAGACTCAACGATTCTAGTGCCACGCCCAGGACAGAAAAACCTAAAACCTTTAGAGTGATCAGGATAGCCTATAAAGAAACAACTGGTAGTTTTAGGATCAGTTTTCTTT
>NW_017698666.1:0-2648 GCF_001879085.1 Nicotiana attenuata | reverse complement strand
TTGGAACTTTGACACACCCAAAGGATGAGAAAGGCTTTTGGAAGTTTTGATCCTGGAAGTTGGTTTATCTCATATTGTTGGAATTTGAGTCTGAATTAGGCTGTTTGGTTGTAGCTAGAACTTCTGATGTAATTTTATTTCCTTACTTTTCCGATTCATTTTGGACTGTAATAATTTGTAATAACTATTAGGGACGGCTAGTGGAAAGGGATGGAAATGATTGTATGCAAAGGGTAGATAACTTGCCTATAGGATTTTTTTTAATTCCTGCATTCACATAGACAGCATGCCTATAGGTTACCTATAAACTTCTGCATTCTCATCTTAGATAACTTGCCTATAGGATTTTTAATTCCTGCATTCACATAGATAGCATGCCTATAGGTCATTTATTTCTGCATCTCTGCATATAAAAATCCTGTCTCTAAGTCCCTGCATTTCTGCATATAGAAATCATGATCATAGGTTTCTTTTCTGCACTTCTGCATATACCTGTCATTAGGCAAACAATCATAGGTCTAATAATAATCAACTTCATTCTAGATACCATGCCTATAGGACTCTTGCATCTACGTAATCGTTTAAAACCAATAACGCTTAGATAACTTGCCTATAGGAATAATCAATCGAATCAGCCTCGTCTATTTTATCTATACGTTTAAAACCAGTCATAAGTTTGTTTAAAATCTGCAGATCTTTTGTCTATAAAACCAGTGATCCTTTCTTTAAAATCAGTACGCTCCGCTAGATATCATGCCTATAGGTCTCACTTAGGCAAACCATTAGGTTTTAATTAACTGTGTCAGCTCTGATAACTACAACCAGACAAGGCTAATTCAGACTCCTCATCTGAGAAATATGTGATAAATGAACCTGTCCTAACGCTTTTAAATTTAATTCAGACCATAACCAGTATTTGAAGTCATGTTATATATTTGCCTTTAAGTGAGGAGGCCTGTTGAGCCTTAACTGTTGTTTGCTTCTCCCCAATTTGATTATATGTTTTTGTTTGTCGCCTAGACTTTTATCCTTTTAAAACTTCTAAAAAGCCCCAACTCCCTCCCTTTAGGATTAGTAGTCTCAATGCCTCCGGGACTGGTAGGATCGGGACGGGTAACAGAATGCAATAAGTAACGATACTATTCCGCGCTTTAATAACTTAATAGGGTGGGAAGGGTAGATATGGACATGATGATCACGCGATAACACCACACGTATAATTGGTTACCGGGTGTTGCGTGGATGATCCATGTTATTTATAAACCTAGGACCCCCCTCCCTCCTTATGTACTTTCGTTATTGTTTTCTTTAAACTGTTAGTTTCCAGCTCTTTAAACCTTGTATTTCGCTTCAAATCATTTAAAACCTCTTTGAATTTCTAGCACTGTTTTCTTTTTAAACTTCCGCCCATTTCACTTCTTTTGTCTGATTGTTTGCACTCGTTATTTGATCCTTATTTTTCTACACTTACACATTCTTTAAACAACTATTAAACCACCTATTTACTGACTTCAGCATGTTTATTTAACCTTTGTACATTCCTACTTGTAATCGTTATGTGGAAGTTTTCTTGTATGTTTACTTGTTTTAAAGTCACAATTGTAACATGGCCGGGAACCACACTAGTGGATCTTGGGGGAGGGGGTGCCTAACACCTTCCCCCTGAGATAATTTCAAGCCCTTACCCATTCTCTGGTTCTTCTTTCTTTTAAATTCTTAGTGTCCTAATGCACTTAATCATTAGGTGGCGACTCTTCTAAATCTCAAACCCAAATTCCCGAAAGGAATAGAGTTGTCCGTCCAAATGTCGTAAATCCGATTTCGCCTTTAGAAAAAGGGGGCATCGACAGCATGGCGACTCCGCTGGGGATTTCTTTAAGGCTTTTACCATTTCATGCTATTTGTGACTTTATGCTTCTTTATATGTCTTTATTTGTTTAAATGCCTTTAAGTATTTTTCCCTCTTCTACCTCGAAACTGACTTGGCTCTTTGTTTCTTTCCTTTATTTCTCTTAATGCTTTCCTTTATTGCTTTCCTTTAATACTGTTGTAAATAATGAGAAACTGTTGTAATTATTACTTTATGAACGTGCAAATACGTGACAACTTGTTTGATTATTGTAACTGCATATTCAACATCATACTCCACTCGTGCCAAACAAAATACCATAGCAACGCTTATAATGAGTGGTTGCGCCCTTCCGATATTATCACCCCCTAAATCCGGCAAAGGCGTATTTGCGGTAAAACCAGTCGATCAACGGTGTAGTCGACGGTTCCGTGCCTTTCCCTCTTGAGTTGTCCGCTTAAGGGTACCAGTCTAATACCACATAGAAACATTACTCTGTTTAATTGTACATGCATCATGGTCAAACCTAGTCGAGTCAGTTATGTTGTCCGCATAATGACTCTTTAAGATAGCCTTGTCAAAGTCCACTGGGTTTCCTTGAAATCCAAACGGACCTTATCACGTTCTGTGCATTTATTTGGAGAACTAAAGTGATTTTATGCCAATTATTGATATTTAGTAGTCGAGTCTGGAGGGGGTAAGGGCCTAACCTTTTGTCTTGCAGAAATATGAGGCACGAAGTCCCCAGATTCGGCATGGTCACCAACATCCACCCCAAATTGCTAAACTGGTGGGGAGA
>NW_017698665.1:0-2648 GCF_001879085.1 Nicotiana attenuata | reverse complement strand
GCTCCTACAGCCCAAGCGCTATCAACAAGGCCTGAAAGCCTGAACAATATCAATACGAGGCCTGAAAGCCTGCTCACAATACACTCGAGGCCTGAAAGCCTCCTCACAATGCACTCGAGGCCTGAAAGCCTCCTCACATCACTCAGCATATCCTCACATATGGCCCTCGGCCTCAATCAGTCCAAAAATAATCATAAGCCCCTCGGGCAATAGTAAAGAAACAATAATGCTCAGCTCAACAGTAGTTCAAATATCAGTTTAGAACTCAAGGTTTGAGTAAAAATATAGCTGAGTTCATGAAACAGTGTAAATCACATGGACTGAGTTCAAATAATATCTCAAACAGTGAGGAAAACAGTGATGATAGTTCATAAAGAGTTCAAACCAGTCGGCACTAAGCCCCAAATATGGAAATAAGTCCAAATCATAGTGAAAATAACAAGTCATTGCTAATACGCGGTAAAATATCATTCGGACTGGACCAAGTCACAGTCCCCAATAGTAAATGACCCCGCGCTCGTCATGGAACGCGTGTCTCATCTCAACATAGCACCAAGTTGTGCAAGTCCGGGGTTTACAAACCCTCAGAACGTCATTTAAAATCATTACTCACCTCTAGCCGGCCAAAAGTCTAGCTCGCTATGCCTTTTCCCCTCGAATCGACCTTCTCGCGCGTCGAATCTGATCAAAACCACAAGGAATACATCACAATAGGCAAATGGGTCATAACCCAATCGAAAAGACTCGAAAAATATCAAAAATCACGAAGTTGGCAAAACCCGATCCCCGGGCCCACTTCTCGAAAAATTACAAAATTTGCATCACCGGATTCCTCGTCTCGCCACGAGTCCATACATATCAAATTCATCAAAATCGGAGTTCAAATGCCTCTTCAAGTTCCCATTTTACATTCCAAAAAACCAAGCCCTAGTTCTTCCAATTTTTACCCAAGTTTCTAAGAGTTAACGGTAGATTCTTCAATAAAAAGATGTTTCTAGACCATAGGACTTACCTCCAATTGATTCCCAGTCAAAACCCTCTCAAAATCGCGTCAATAGCTCCCAAGCTCGCTCAACAATGGAGGAAAAATGGTGGAGCTCGCGGATGAAATAAACCCTTTAAACCTTTCTGCCAACAGCGCTTTTCGCTTATGCAGTCCCGCTTCCGCTTATGCGGGACCGCTTCTGAGGCCAAAAATCCGCTTATGCGGCCTTCATTTAATAACCCAGGCTTCGCTTATGCGACTCGAACTCCGCTTCTGCGGTCCTCTCAAAACCGCTTCTGCGGCACAATGTCCGCTTAGGCGGACCCGCTGAAGCGTCCAACATTCCGCTTATGCGGAACCTGACCCGGGCTCCTATTTCCGCTCCTGCGAGGCCTAGCTCGCTTCTGCGAGACCGCATCTGCGATCTCCTTTCCGCAGATGCAGAAACACCTGCTGCAACCAAAAACCTGCAATTTTCCAACTTCAAATTCCTTCCGTTAGCCACCCGAAATCCCCCCCCGAGGCCCCCGGGACCTCAACCAAAGTTACCATCACATCTTAAAACATTATTCAAACTTGTTCCAATCCTCAAAACACGTCTAACAACGCTAAAACCATTAAATCACATCGAATTCAAGCCTAAGTTTCTTCAAAACTTCCGCAATACGCATTCGATCAAAACTCGACCCAAAACATCTCCGAATGACCTGAAATTTTGCACACACATCCAAAATCACCTAATGGAGCTACTGAAACTCTCGGAATTCCATTCCGACCCTCGGATCAAAATCTCACCTACCAACCGGAATTCGCCAAAATTCAACATTCGCCAATTCAAGCCTAATTCTACACCGGACCTTCAAATTCAATTCCGATCGCACTCCTAAGTCACAAATCATCCCCCGAAGCTAACCGAATCACCGGAATTCACATCCGAGCCCTCTAACTATATAGTCAACTTCCGATTGACTTTTCCAAAACAAGCTTTCCTTAAAGAGACTAAATGTCTCATTTCCTACCAAAACCAAACCAATCCAACTCGATTACCTCAAATACCGATAATGAAGCATAGAGGAACATAATATGGGAAAAACGGGGCGGTAACTCACGTGACGACGGGCCGGGTCGTCACATCCTCCCCAACTAAAACAAACGCTCGTCCTCGAGCGGGTCAAGGAACATACCTGGAGTCTCAAACAAGTGAGGATATCTACTCCGCATCTCCCGCTCGGTCTCCCAAGTAGCCTCCTCCACGGGCCGACCTCTCCACTGCACCTTCACCGAAGCTATATCCTTTGATCTCAACTTTCGAACCTGACGACCCAAAATAGCCACTGGCTCCACATCATAAGTCAAGTCATCATCCAACTGAACCGTGCTGAAGTCTAACACATGGGCCGGGTCTCCAACATACTTTCGGAGCATAGAAACATGAAATACCGGGTGAATTCCCGACAAGCTGGGTGGCAAAGCAAGCATGTAGGCCACCTCCCCAACTCTCCTAAGTATCTCAAAAGGACCAATGAACCGTGGACTCAACTTTCCTTTCTTTCCAAATCTCATAACGCCCTTCATAGGCGAAACCTTCAACAAAACCTTCTCGCCCACCATGTAAGATACATCTCGAACCTTCCGGTCCGCATAACTCTTCTGACGCGACTGA
>NW_017698664.1:0-2649 GCF_001879085.1 Nicotiana attenuata | reverse complement strand
TTCTTTTACCCTCTTGTATGTATGGGTGTGCATTGGGGACAATGCACAATTTTAAGTGTGGGGTGAGGAGATTGTCTGGGTGGTTTTTCATGCTACTTTAGCTGTGTTTGTTTTTTTTTAAAAGATTGGACTTTTCCTGATGACGGATCTTCTAGACAATTTTCTTGAGGGAAGTAAGTCTAAAGAAAATACCAAAAAGATTTTTTGTTTTGTTAGGTAGTGTAGCAATTACCCCTTGATTTTTCTTTAAACCACGGTTCTTTTCCAAGGGTTTTATTTGAACCGGGTGTAGTTAGTTTTTTTTTGGGGGGAATAGGAGCCATTGTGTTTTGTTTTGAAATGAAGCAATATCTCTTGACTTTGTTATGCCTTGAGAATAGTGAGTACTTTGGCTGTGACGCTTAGGCTCAGTGTTTGACTCTTGTATAAGTACCTTAAATTGTATGATCTTAAATTTGCTTAACCGCTCTAACTAGAGTGTCTTGATGAATCCAATCCTGAGTGAGTTATCTGCCATGTGTGTGTGAGGTTTGTGATATTCTGCGCATTGCATTTGATGCCTAGAACTTGCCCCGTGTGTTTGCAAAGCGAAATAGTAGTTTTATTCAGTCTAGGAAGTGATATAGGCATTTCTTTGTTGAGCCAGATAGGTATATTTTACCCGCCTAATTATTATGTATCGTAGTTAACCCCTTTGAGCCTGTAATCCTGTTTCTTTGGCAACCACATTACAAGCCTTACCCATTTGTTCGAATTAACCATCTATTTGAACCATTGAAACCTCTCATGAGCACTTGAATTATTTATGAACTTTGTAAAAGTTAAAGTGTGGGGTGGTTGGTTTGGCTTTTGAGTGGAACTAATTGAATAAGGAGAAAGGTGCACTGTTTTGAAAAAGGAAGAGCCACTTGAATTGAAAAAATATATAGTTGGATTGTTGTGGAAAAAAATCCTTGATAAGTGGTGGCTCTTGATGTAAGTGTGCTTAAAGAAGAATGGGGTAATATACATTGATGTGAAGGTGGAGTTTTGGTTTGACATAAGTATGGGGTTTGAATGTTAAAGTATATGTATTAAAGTGCTTAGGGAGGTGTAGCACTCTTATATCTAAATGTATCCTACCCGTCCCGTAGCCTACATTACAACCAAAAAAAGTCCTAATTGATCCAAGATTGAATGAGCTCGATTAGTGGAGTAGTACACTACGGGCAAGCTTATGGTGCATCTTTTGTGGCATATGAATGTTATTTCTGAGAGTGAGTGAATTCTTTCTATCTTGAGTTCCTAAGTGTTCTTAAATTTTATTGTGTGGAACTACTCTCTTTTGTTGTGTGAGGGCACTTGATTCATGAAGGAAAGGTAATGTCAGTCACCTCTATATTAGAGTAAGTGGGTGAGTTGTGAATAACGTGTGGTACTTGTGAGTAAAATCTTGAGGTGAAGATGTTACGCTTTTGTGCTTAGTCTATTTTAAATACTCTTGGTGTGATGAGTTAGGATAATTGTTTAAAAAGGTCGTGTCTATAAAAAAAGTGGAGTTTGATTGCTCGAGGACGAGCAATGGTTTAAGTGTGGGGTGTTGATGATAGGCTATAATTGCATATTTTAGTCGCTTATTACACTCGAATTTACTGCACTTTAATTGAGTTTGCGCTTTAATCGCTAGTGTTTTGCACTAATTGTGTGTTTTATGCCTTGTAGGTGTGATTCCGAGCTATATAGATGTTATGGAATGAATTTAAGTGATTTTAAGCTTTGAAGTCTGAGTAAAAGCTCAAGGAATTAAGCCGGGATCGTGTTCGGGGGTCAAATTTGATAATTAAGTACGAACGAAGACTTGAGGAGGCATATTGCGCACTGTCTAGTAAAATAGACATAACTTTTTGCTCAGAACTCCATTTGGGCTCCACAATATATTGTTGGAAAGCTAACTCAAAGGGCTACAACTTTCATGTTTTACGTTTTCCCAAATTCCAAACGGAACAGGGCGAAAAACCGCGGTTTTGCCGCGACCGCGGCAGAATCGCGGCAGAACCGCGGTGGAAGGCAGTTTCTGAAGAATGAAGAATCCGCGAGGGCGTTTGGCCGCGGTTCCACCACGATCGCGGTGAAACCGCGGTGGGAAGCGTAAATTTCAGGGGCTAAAGTGTAAAACATGGGATTTTAAGTCCTAAACCCTATATAAAACAAAGGAGGCCGGCCTAGAACAAGAAGGGGGACATATTTTGGACACAAATTAGACCTAAGGAGGCAGAGAGACACTACTTTAGGGTTAGACAACACCCTTGGAGGCAAGAACACATTGGGAGCAAGGCGGAGAATTCTTCTACAAGTTTTTCCTTCCTCTTCCTATTTTTCATTGTTGGTTATGACTTTTAGTATTGTAGTTTTACATACTATTATGAATAGCTAATTTGTTATCTAGAGTTTTGATAGAACCTTTTGTAGGATAAATTCTTGTTATGTTTTTATATAATTGAGCCATAGCTTTTCTCTATTTGTTCAACTACGTTTATATTGTGGTTGATTTGAAGAGCTCTCAATTAGCTGTGCCTATTTAGTATGCATAACTCGGGAGAGAGTGCATATTTAGGTAATTGTTAAACAACACCACTCCCAAAGTATATGAGGGATCAATAACCGAGGGTT
>NW_017698663.1:0-2649 GCF_001879085.1 Nicotiana attenuata | reverse complement strand
GAGGTTTTTAGGACAATTCAGTAATTTTAGAATAAAGTAAGGGTGGTATAGGTATTCCTACATAGAAACATTGCTCTACTTGAAACTAGAACACCCTATAATCTTCTAAAATAGGGCCTTGATGTAAATTTCAGTAGTTTTAGTGCAGTGACTTGAGAAACAAGTCAAAACTTTAGGGACTATTGAATAAAATCTGAAATAAAAGAGGGGGAAAAGGTGTGAGTGAGATCTAGAAGCTTCCCCCTGAAGTTTGCCTATAAAAGGCAGCCTACCTTCCTTCTTTTCCAAGTTTGGAGATCGGAAAAATTCCCAAAGGTCTGAAAATCTGAAAAAATCCCTAAAAATCTCTAAAAGTTTTGAAGGTTGAAAATTTGAAATTTAAATTCAAAACCAAAACTGAAATCTGAGAGTAGAAAGTTCATTCTAGATCATAGGTATTGTGAAAAATCAGCAAAAAATAGCAGAAAATCTCATAAAAATACTGTTCTATTAGTTTTTTTTAAGTCTTCATCTTCAGTACCATTTCTGAGCATTCTAAGGTGTAAAAGTGAGTCGAATTTGGATTTGAAATCAAATTTGGGGTCTATTTGCCTGTTGATAGTCAACTGGATTCAATTTGAGATTTGAATCTCCTTTTATTGGTCTTCAAAATCATTTCTCTTCCACTCCTTTGCTGCTGGTTGTCATTTGCTGCTGCTGACTTCTTCTCCTTCTTATTACATTCTAATTTTCAGGTACACATCCTGTATCTCTCAGATTTTGGAATGGAATGAAGTGATGCTTGTTCTTCTTATGTTGAATTCCTTATTGAATTGTAATTAATTTCAGCACTCTATCATATCTTAGTATGTAATTGACTAAGGACTGTTTAGAATTGGAGGTTCATGACTGAAGTTAGCTTGTCAGTATTATGGCTGCTAGCATTACAATACTCGCGTGAAATAGCTTATCATAGTTATTACGAATGTTGTGAATCATTTTCAGACTTGTATGAGTGGTAAAAATATGATATTAGCTGTAGCTTAATAACTTTAGTTTGGTTATTATGTCAATTTAAGGTCTGCGTTTAGATTAAGATGCTATTTGGACTGTAGAAATTATATTTCAGATTTATAAGTATACTATTAGTTATGATATGGATAATGTTTAGCTATTCTGTCAATTTGAAGTTCTAACTCGAAAGAAGTAATAGTTCTAGAAAATAGGTTCAAAATGATTTTACATTTTCGTCCAATTCTAGTATCTCATGTTGGAGTCGAAATGGCCTAGTAAATGAATCCTAATCATGTTAATTTAATCGCTGATTACATCAAATATTCATAGGAGTTCAGTAGTTCAGAATTAAATTGGTAGTTATCAAACTTGAATTCACTTTTATCCAAATCAATAAATCCAATGTTTGAAGCTTGGGCTTGCCTATAGGCCCAGGTCTGATAGTCTATATCTATTGCTTGGGCCTCAACATCACTCATGCATGGCCCAGTTCAAGTGCTGCTTATCTTTTAATTGGGCTTGCGTCGAGGCCCAAGGCTAGTAACAGTCCATAGGACAAATTGATTTCGCTTTCCCTTTGTTGAATCGCATTCGAAACTCAATGTTGAAGGCTTGAATTCGTTTTAAGTTTGCGGGCTTA
The DNA here is from genome assembly GCF_001879085.1 of Nicotiana attenuata. Taxonomy (NCBI): domain Eukaryota; kingdom Viridiplantae; phylum Streptophyta; class Magnoliopsida; order Solanales; family Solanaceae; genus Nicotiana; species Nicotiana attenuata. Next base: position 1,016 of record NW_017698663.1, on the reverse strand, counting down.
ATTTTATAACACAGGTTTTGGGCCTTCCAAGCTAGGTAGCATATTTGAATTAAGAGGCTCTCCTCTTGTTCAAATGTGGACCTGAGTTTGAGACCCGAATTCCTTGAATGCTTTCTGATAATAGTCAGTTGACAATGCTAATTAATTCTAAGCCCTTTAGAGATAAATCCGATAGAAAATCCTAGTTTGCTCTAGGTTGGCCTTTAAATAAAAATGAGATGAGCCTCTCCAAACAAAACACATAAATTGCGGGGCCCTCTTTAAATGCTTAATTAAAATACTTAGAATCCGGGGCGTGCCATTTAGCAAATTTCATGGCCCCCCGCAAAGTAATAACACGCTAGTTGCTTTAGGCGCGCTTTTAATAATTTTACCTTCCTAAATACGGGTGTGCATTTCATGCAACCCAAATCCAAATCCAAGACGTTGAATAAGAGGTGTCAAGGATCCGGGTGCATTTCATGTGACGTGATCCAAAAACACGCTCTTAAACGGCGTTCACTTTCATAAAAAATTAATTAAAAGCGGTTAAACAATTCTAAAATTGCAATAGGATAACGTGTATTAAAATCAGACTTTAGCCAAATATAGCAGTTGAGCGACCGTGCTAGAACCGCGGAACTCGGGAGTGCCTAACCCCTTCTCCCGGGTTAATAGAATTCCTTACCCGAATTTTTGGTTCGGGACTGTTAAACAGAGTCAAACCTTTTTCTCGATTCGGAATTCAAACCGGTGACTTGGGACATCATAAATCTCCCAAGTGGCGACTCTGAACTTCTTAATAAACGAATCCCGTTTCGATTGTCCTTTAATTGGAAAAAAAATCCTTTATTATACCTCTTCACGGGGTGTAGTAAGCGAAAAGGAGGTGTGACAGCTCTGGCGACTCTGCTGGGGAAAGAACCCAGAATTTCGGTTCAGGGTTCAAGAATTCGAGCTCACTTAAATTGTTATTTTGGCTTTATCTGATTTTTCTACATGTTCCATGCTATATGTGCTAAATGTTTTACCGCTTT
>NW_017698662.1:0-2649 GCF_001879085.1 Nicotiana attenuata | reverse complement strand
GATAGTCTTTGTCATCAGACTCAGGTGTGCTTGAGGCGGGCTGAATGGGGTGTGGTATGGTTTCCACATAGATGGGGGTGTTGTGGTGATGATCATTTATGGAGTTCAGTGGTTCGGGGATGAGCAGTGGGGTGTTGCTTGAAGTGTGGCATGTGTTGCAGTGGTGATGGGGAGTGGGTTGGTTTTGTAGCTTCGGGATATTTTGAGGAGGTATGGGATTTTGAGTGTTGGGGAGGCTGATATCCGGGGTAGTGAGGGAAAATGACAAGCTTTCCAAGTTCCGAACTTGGTCCAATTCTTCCTGAAATTTTAATAACTTCTGTTCGAGCTGGGAGGCACTTTCCTTGGAAACCTGAATACCCTGAGAAGTCTCTACCCTTTCAACTGAGCTCTCCTTTCTGATGTTGCTCAAATCATCCATATTTCCTTTGTTCTTGTTTCTGATGGGACTCGGAGGAGGAGGAGGCGGAGGACCCTTGGATCTTGTGGAATATGATGACGAAGCCAGAGTGCACGAACTAACCTTTGGGGAGGGGAATAAGCAAAAGTAAAAACAAAAGGTAACAAGTTAGTAGGGATCGTAAGAAGAAAACGTTGCAATATTTAAACACATAGTGTAAGAATATAAATCGTGTCCTAAATTGGGAGCCTCGTTGTGCCCGAGGTAGGCCTAGCGACAAGTAAATTTGGAGAAGTTAGAATGCTAAATGCCTCATTTTATTGATAAAAAATAAGACGAATCCCAAAACGACACTAAACAGTAGGAAATAAAAGTGTCACTAGTGGCTATAGGCCCTATTACATTTGTAAAGCAAAAAATAAACTCCTATCTACTTGGTCCCAGAAGGACGTTCCCTAGACTCGGCATTGTTGGCTCCCTCATACAGTTCTCCCAGCTCGCGCAGTCCTAGCAACAAGTAGGCCCTCGCTAGATGTCCGCCTTCATTTCCTTCAGCAACCCGGCAATCTTCAATCCCCTTCAGGAACTTCTTTTCCAGCTCCACTATGCCCCGCTCCAAACAGATCAGTCATTTGCTGGCGCTGACAGCCATATCTTTCCATTCTCCAATTAGCTTTTGGTTGGCTTCTTGTATTTCACGGTGCTCATTTTCACATTCCCGCATCCTCTTGCGCAATTGGTTGTACTTAACCTGTACTTCATCCTTTTCGTCGATGACCCTGTGACCTCGAACAAGCCCGGGTTGTCCTAACCTACTATGATCGTCCTCTAACCAGCTTGGATAGTATGGAGTATAACCAGCATGGTACCTGTCTGGTTCTATGGAATCCTTTCCCAGGATGATTTTGCAGTGCCACATATGCTGAGCTTGACACTTTTACGGACTTTCGTCTGCCTGGAAGTCAGCCCGAAAATGACTTATCTTGTCGACCCTTGGTATAACCTGCTTCCTGCCTACCTGTCTCATAACCCGGATAGGGACATATGGGTAGGTCCCTCTTAAACCGATCAGTATTAGAAATGGAGTATCCCTAGACCGTATGACGAATTCTTCAGTAGGGAACCACTCAAACATCCATTGCACCCGATCTTCAGTAAGATTGTCGAAGAGCTCGACCCACTCTCTAGCATTCTCTGGTTGGGCGAACATGTTGGGCATATAATTCATCCGATTCGAGTGATGAAAAGCAATATGATCATCCCAGTCTCTACGATGGATTTCCTGCCAGTACTCACCCCTTTGGAGGTGCTCCATGAGCAATAGTTGGAGTAGCAAATTACATCCCTCAAAATGTTTGGCCCCTTGTTGACATCTTTCTAGGGCTCGGTATATTTCTGCAACTATCATTGGCACAAAGCTGAATGGCTGCCCGTTAATTCCTTCCATCAAGCTCTTGGTGACCATGGACAGTCTGGTATGGATTCTTGCTTTATTTGTCGGAAAAACTATCATCCCCAAGAAACAGAACATAAACACAAATACCCTTCGGTGGATGTGCCCCAATGAGGTGATGGCGAACTCGTCCGGATAGGTACGGTATGATTTGCTATGGCCGTACCTTTTATATAAATGGTCAAAGGGAATGTAAGACTTCTCCAAACATGTCAAGTCGGGATTCTTCTTTAGATCCATCATCTTAAGAAAACCCCTACCCTTACGATTTTCCGGCATTAGCGAACCCAGAGATTCCCATGGTATCCCAGCCAGTCCTCCTATATCCTCAAGAAAAGGTGTCATCTCAATGTCTCCGAAGCGGAATACCGACCTATCACAGTCCCAAAATAGAGTTGCAGCTTCTATGATTTTGTTGTTGGGTTGAATGTCTAGGAGAGAAGGCAGGTTTCCTAGATACTTCTGGACAAGAGTCTGATAGCTGGAATGAAGATCCTTCCATCAGCTTAGCAATTTGGGTTGAATGTGGGTGACCATGATGAATCTGGGGGACTTCGTGCCTCATTACTGCAAAACAAAAGGTTACGCCCCTTTCCCCCACTGGATTCGACTATTTAACATCAATAATTAGCATAAGAAGAATTTAGTTCTCCAAATGAATGCACAGAACATGGTAAGGTCCATTTGGGTTTCAAGGAAACCCAGTGGACTTTGGACAAGGCTATCTTAAAAAGTTATTATGCGGACAACATAACTGACTCTGCTAGGTTTGACCAAGATGCATGCACAATTAAAT
>NW_017698661.1:0-2649 GCF_001879085.1 Nicotiana attenuata | reverse complement strand
TTCCCCCCTTTCGGCCTCTTTCTCATACCACGACCTGTGGTCGGAATTCTTCCAATCTCATAACTGTTGTTACCTTCTGACATGTATCATGTAAATCCGTGTACTTATATGTTTGCCTATGCGACTCTTTCTCCTTTTTCCTCCAGCTTTTGGCCAATCTATAGGCCTTACTTTGTGAACATATACAGAACTATGACAAGATGTCCCTCTAGGCATTTATAGGTGTACTAAAGTTCTTCGCTTGGTACTTTGTCGAACTTACCACTATTGCTATACATTGCTTCATAGCCTTGGTTACCTATGCTTATGGTTGTACTACATCTAGGTAGTTCATACTATATCCTAACTCTTACTTCGGTTTATTATTACCGAGGTCTGCCACCCAGCTCTAGGTTACTCTTTCGCTGCTTGTCCTATATGTATAACTCTCTAAGTCCTTTAATGCTTCCTCATTACTGTTCATCTTAATAATGACGGTCTAATCTCATCTCATACGTTGCAACTTTTATCCATCCATTGGTGATTCACCTTAATGTTGATCCATAATCTACCGCTTATAACCCGAAACCCCTTACGTAGTACATTATCACTAGGGCTCACGTCTCATCGGGGAATATCTGAAGTGATTTGCCCGATCTACCTAGGGACAATACTATACTTCAATAACCGTATTTCATAGCATCCCAACATGATTCATCTTATGGGGGTATTCCAATCTCGTGCAATTCATAAAATCCCTTCTCTTTAAATTATTCCTCAATCAAAGGCCTAAATGTCATCCTCTTATCTGTCACAATTATACCCTTATTCTATTACCGGGGCAACATTTCATCTCTTCTTACTGCTCTTAGTCTTAGACTCATCCATGTTAATTCAATCTATACTGAGCTTTTTATAACATACATAAACCGTCAGCTCTCTTGTTTGATGGGCTTAATACCGAGGTCTTACCTATTCTTATCAGCTTCTAACTCACCTTTTCTTACCCTTACTCACATCTACCCAAAACCTTTTCACTCTACCATACTTTCGCTTGCGACCTACACATATTTGTTTATTCTACTCACAACCTTCCTTGGCGTTAGCAGACCCTGGAGTCCCCTTCCAGTTATTCTAGTTTTCTGTTTCTGTTAATTCGAAAACAATTGTACTTTCTTTCAGCCAGTATTTGTAGTGACTCTTAGAAGTTCGTGAAGTGTTACACCAAATTCTGGGTAGTTGTGTATAAGTACTTGGGTTATTATGAAATTCTGCACTCCTTTAATTTGCTTTGGTTTAATTGCTGTTATTTACTGAATTGGTTAAGGGTTAGTGTATTAATTCTTTAACTATTGGCTTGCCTAGCAACTGAAAAGTAAGGCGTCATCACGGTCCCGGCGGTGGAAAATCCTGGTCGTGATAGTAGCCCCCACAAATAGAAGCACATATTTAATTATTTCACCTATGGAGATAATTTCCTTTTACAAGGTTAGGAAGGAGACTTACCTCGCTCCGACGTTCCATAATCGGCTTCCAAGCCCTTCCGACGACTCAAACCGATGCACAACGCTCCAAAGCTAGCCAATAATTATGCAAACCCATTAATATATGCTCAAATACCCATTATAATCCGATTTATAACAATTTCTAACCCCGATCGAAAAGTTGATAAAAATCACCCTCGGCCCCGCGTGCCCGGATTCCGAAATTTTTTGAAGATAAACTTTACCCATAGCCTCACGAACTCAAATCTATAATTTACTCTCGGTCTCATGCCCAAATTCGTGGTAACAATCCAAAAATATAAATTCTAGGTTTTTCCACCAAAACCCCAAATTTCTACTAATTTCCATGTTAAAATCTATACATAATCAATGTATTTAACTCAATATAGGTGGGGATATCTTACCTTGCCATTGATGATTAAAACCCCCTCTTGAAACCCTCCAAGAATTTCCCAAGCCAGGAAAAATTGAAAGAAAATGGGCCAAATCCCGTCTTTAAAACAGCTCACTGCCTAGCACTGCCCTTCTTCGCGATCGCGGGAATACCTTCGTGATCGCGAAGGCTAAAATGCTGCCTCCCAGAATTCCTCTTCCGCGATTGCGTGAGCTCCTATGTGATCGCATAGCTTAAATTCCCCAACTCAGGCCTGCCTCCGCAAAACATCGCGTTCGCGTCTCCTCCCACGCGAACGCGAAGTACTAACTGCTCCAACTCCGCGATCGTGGTGCCCCTCACGCAGTCGCACTCAAGAAAAATGCCATCAGCTCATTTAACCCTTTGCGATCGCATTCTTTCCTTCGCGATTGCAATGCCTTCCAAACACACCATAAACCAGCAATCATGAAATCAAGGAAAATGACCCGAAATCATTCCGAAACATACCCGGGGCCCCCGGGACCCCGTCCAATCAGTCCAACCAGTCCCAAAATATGACACGAACTTGATCGAGGCCTCAAATCACATCAACTAACACTAAAATCACGAATCACACCCCAATTCAAGCTTAATGAACTTTAGAACTTCCAACTTTCACATTCGATGCCGAAACCTATCAAATCACGTCCGATTGACCTCAAATTTTGCACACAAGTCATATTCGACATTACGGACCTACTCCAACTTCCGGAATCGGAATCCGACCCTGATATCAAAAAGTCCACTTCC
>NW_017698660.1:0-2649 GCF_001879085.1 Nicotiana attenuata | reverse complement strand
AAAGTAACAGTTTTGAGTTTGGGACAACTTTTGGAGGAAAATTATGACATTCATTTGAAAGATAAAAAGTTGTTTATGAGAGATGAAAAAGGGAGATTATTAGCTAAAGTTCCTATGGCTAATAATAAAATGTTCATTTTAAATCTTCAAAATGATGCTCCAAGATGCTTACTTTCATGTGCCAAAGACTCCTCTTGGCTTTGGCATATGAGATTTGGTCACTTGAATTTTGATAGCTTAAGGTTGATGGATAAAGAAAACATGGTGAATGGATTGCCAAGTATTAATCATCCCAACCAATTTTGCGAAGGATGTATCTTTGGAAAGCAAGCTAGAAAAAGCTTTCCTAAAGAGTCTTTGACAAGAGCAAGATGCTCTTTGGAGTTAATTCACATGGATGTTTGCGGACCTATCAAGCCATCTTCACTTGGTAAAAGTAATTATTTTTTACTTTTCATTGATGATTATTCTACAAAAACTTGGGTTTATTTTTTAAAGGCAAAATCAGAGGTGTTTGAAACCTTTAAAAAATTCAAGAGGATGGTGGAGAAACAAAGTGGCTATCAAATTAAGTCACTTCGGTCGGACAATGGTGGAGAATTCACTTCAAATGAATTCAAAGTTTTTTGTGAGAAAAATGGAGTTCGCCATTTTTTAACCGTGCCAAGATCACCACAACAAAATGGCGTTGTGGAAAGAAAGAACCGGACCATTCTTAACATGGTGAGGAGTATGTTGAAGAGCAAAAATATGCCAAAGGAATTTTGGGCTGAAGCTGTTGCTTGTGCGGTATACTTACTAAATCGTTGCCACACAAAACGTGTTCATGAAAAAACACCTCAAGAGGCATGGAGTGGTTTCAAGCCAAAAGTTTCTCACTTGCGAGTTTTCGGAAGCATTGCATATGCACATATACATGATGAAAAGAGGACCAAGCTCGATGACAAAAGTGAGAGGTATGTTTTTATTGGTTATGATCAAAATTCTAAAGGTTATAAATTGTATAATCCCAAAAATGGCAAGGTCACTATGAGTAGAGATGTTGAGTTTGATGAAGATAGTGCTTGGGATTGGAAGACTAAAGAGCAAGATTACTCTTTTAGTCCATTATTTGATGATGATGAAGAAGATGTGGAGCAACCTATCTCACCACTATCAACACCTCCGCCACAAAATCAAGAAGTGGAGGAATCAAGTTCAAGTTCAAGTGAAGCACCTCACAAGAGTAGAAGTCTCCGTGACTTGTATGAAAACACGGAAGTGGTAAGAAATGATTTATATGATTTTACTCATTTTTGTTTATTGGTGGATAGTGAGCCTATAAGCTTTGAGGATGCATTCCAAAATTCCAAATGGAGAGATGCCATGGATGAAGAAATCAAGGCAATAAAAAAGAATGAAACATGGGAGTTGGTCACACTTCCAAAAGGAAAAAGCACCATTGGAGTCAAATGGGTGTACAAGCTAAAGAAGAATTCCAAGGGTGAAGTAGAAAAGTACAAAGCAAGATTAGTAGCTAAAGGATACAAGCAAAAAGCCGGTATTGACTATGAAGAGGTATTTGCACCGGTTGCTCGTTTGGAAACAATTCGCTTTGTCATTGCCTTGGCCGCCCAAAATCAATGGAAAATCCATCAAATGGATGTGAAGTCAGCTTTTTTGAATGGCGTATTGGAGGAAGAAGTCTACATTGATCAACCTTTGGGCTATAAGGTTGAAGGACAAGAAAATAAAGTCTTGAAATTGAAAAAAGCTTTATATGGGTTGAAGCAAGCTCCGCGGGCTTGGAATAGTAGAATTGATAAATATTTTCAAGCAAATGGTTTTTCAAAATGTCCACATGAACATGCACTTTATGTAAAAATTGCTAAAAATGGAGACATTTTACTTGTTTGCTTGTATGTAGATGACTTGATTTTTACAGGAAATAATCCTAAGATGTTTGAAGAATTCAAGGAAGCAATGGCTAGAGAATTTGAGATGACGGACATTGGATTAATGTCCTACTATCTTGGCATTCAAGTGCAACAAAGGAAGGATGGGATTTTTATTTCTCAAGGAGAATATGCAAAGGAAATTCTCAAGAAGTTCGAGATGGATAATTGCAATCCCGTGAGCACCCCCGTTGAATGTGGAGTTAAAATATCCAAGCATGGAGATGGAGAAAATGTAAATCCCACATTTTTCAAGAGTCTTGTTGGAAGCTTAAGGTACTTGACATGCACAAGGCCGGATATTCTTTATGGTGTTGGACTTGTGAGCCGCTTTATGGAAGCTCCTACTACCTCCCATTTAAAGGTAGCAAAAAGAATACTTCGGTACATCAAAGATACACTTGATTATGGAATTCTTTATTCATCTTCTAAGGATTCTAAGTTTGTGGGATATTGTGATAGTGATTGGGCTGGTGATATTGATGATCGTAAAAGTACTACTGGGTTTGTTTTCTTTCTTGGAAATTCTGCATTTACATGGAATTCTAAAAAACAACCAATTGTTACTTTGTCAACTTGTGAGGCGGAGTATGTTGCAGCTTGCTCATGTGTTTGTCATGCAATTTGGTTAAGAAGTTTGTTGGAGGAACTTCACCAACCACAAAAGGATGCCACAAAGAATTTTGTTGACAACAAGTCGGCTATCGAGTTAGCC
>NW_017698659.1:0-2650 GCF_001879085.1 Nicotiana attenuata | reverse complement strand
AAACTACAAGAAAGGAAGGAAATAGGAACGAGAGAGGACAAAGGCAGGAGTAAAGAAAAAAAGGAAAAAGAAGAAAAACAAAGGAAGAAAAATTTGCAATTGGAAATAGGAAAAGACGGGATGACGCATGCGCCCGATCAAAAGCTGTTACCAATGTGTTAAATGCCCTAACGCTAACGTGATGGTTTCATTTTGCCATATCATTTCAGACAGGTGGTCGGTTTGTGGTTTTAAAAGTAACTTTTCCCTGCAACACAAAGGCAAAAGGCAATGGCAGAGAACAACAGAACTGAGTTGCTTGATACCGATGTTCGACAACAGTTGGTGGAACGGGATAATGGGTTGGTTGAAGAGGTGCGGATGCTGAGACAACACATGACAAACATGTATCAAGCCTGGATGACTGGAAAGGCGCCACCCCCGCCACCACCAATTTTCCCGGACGCTACCCAAATTCCCAACACAATGCCGGATGATCCTCCATATTCTCCAGATACACCCGCTTATCACACTCGCCCCAACTACCCTAGTAGCTCCATCGCTCATCCTTCAATCACTTCTCCCCAATATTGCCCTCCTGTCATATCCATTACCCCAAACAATGAACACCCACCCAAAGCACGTAATGCCCAATATCACCCTCCAGAGGTTGCCCACAAGGTCCTTGATCCATACAAGAAGAGCAGATAGCTCCATGGTGGAGAATGAAGGGTATGGGAAGACAGGCGAGAGAGGTACCAGGAAATGACAAGCACAGAGCTGTCCTTAAGGGACAAGCGAAGAGTGGAAGGCCAAGGTAGCATGACTTGCAAAGCACCGATTGTGCCACATGACACCTGCCTGCCCGCAGGATTCAAAGTACCAAACTTTAACTTGTACGATGGGCGTGGAGATCCGGTAGCCCACCTGAGGATCTATTGCAACGAAATGAGGTTTGTTGGAGAAAAAGATGACGTGATGATGGCATATTTCAGTAAAAGCCTAACTGGGGCAGCTTTGGATTGGCATGGCCGTCAAGATATCAGTGGGTGGCTTACATTGGGTGACATGGCTCAAGACTTTGTCCGATACTTTCAACGCAAAGCAAGTGTTACCCCAGACCGCACCTTGCTATCTAAGATGGAAAAGAGGCCGGAGGAAAGCTTTAATGAGTTTGGGCTCAGATGGAGGGAGCAGGTTGCTCGAGTCAGTCCCCCGATCAGCGAAGAAGGAATGGTTAAGCTTTTTCTACAGGCCCAGGGACCCACCTACTACAGTCATTTGATCCCGGCCTTGGGTAAGCCTTTCAATGATGTGTTAAAAATGGGGGAGCTAGTGGAAGAAGGAATCAAGTCAGGCAAAATCGTGAGTCGTTCGAAAGCCAGTCAGAACGTACCAGTAAGCTTGTTTGGAAGAAAGAGGAACAGAAAGGACGATCCGATAAGTTTTCCTGAGCAACACTTCCGGCCTCGACATCGTCCCTGTGGTTATCCGTGTGCATTAGATGACCTTCTTCGATGCTGCTCTCCACAGAAATCCCAAAGTCGCACATCACATTCTCAGTACCCAGCTCCTCAAAAGGCCCATCTACCCCCGCGAGCTTCCCAAAAACACCCCGGCTCAGGTTTTCGGCCCAATCCAGCGTTTAAGAATGAGAGGTCACGAAAGAAGAAAGACTTCACTCCGCTGGGAGAATCATACGCCAGTCTGTTTCAGCGGTTAAGGACACTGGATATGTTGAAGCCGATTCAGATAAAAGTCGCCGAACCCTCCTCCAAACGAAGTTTGAATCCTCCTCAACGGTGCGCATATTGCTCAGGTGCCCTGGGGCACGACATAAAGAAATGTTGGAATCTGAAGAATGCAATTCAAAAGCTTATTGATGCAGGTGACATCGTCGTGCAAAGTCCAGATGCAACAAACACTGGCCAAGATCCATCTCCTGTGCACAATGAAACCGCACTATGGTGGGTATGATTGATTGTGAGAATGAGCCGACAGAAGAAACCCAGAAGCAGTTTACTCAGAACAACGTGATGAAGTCCTGTGAAAATTCCAGCAATCTTGGTATGAAATTCAGTGGCTAAGACGCCGTACTTGGTAATTGGGAAGACGCTCCATCTCTTGGAGTTTTGGTGGTTTATTTTGTTGTCATTTCTATTGTCCGAGTTATTTCAGGGTGTAATCCGGATATTGTCTTGTGACTCAAACCCGTCTATCCTTTCATTTTGTCTTGTTTGTCCCGTCGTAGCAGCTTGTGTAGTTTGTTTAGGTTTGTCCAAGGGTTGTAACTCTAATCTAGTTTGCTTGTTTCGTTGTTTAAACCCTTTCACCGTCAGTCTAATGCAATTCCCGCCATTTCTAGTCATTTCTAGTCATTTTATTTAGTTCCCGCCATTTCTAGTCATTTTATTTACTTCCCTTCTCCCTCTACAATTCTTTTCATGCTAGTTCTAGTGACGTGACATGCACGCATAATTTTCAGCTTATTTTTTAAAAAAAAAAGGCCAGTTTAGTAATGAAGCAATGTTCAAGGGAAATAGGTAAAGGCATTTTGAGATCACTTCGCGCCCAAGACAAGCGAAACTGGGGGCAGATAGAGCATAAAGAAACACTGTTGAGATGCATCATGCCGCATCGGTTTCAAGCCAAAGGCAGGCTTACCCCAAGT
>NW_017698658.1:0-2650 GCF_001879085.1 Nicotiana attenuata | reverse complement strand
TAATGGGAAATGCGCTTACGTACCCTTCATCATCAATTCACATAACATCTACAGGGGAAAATTTTGAGAATAACCGGTTCACCCTCCTGAATTCTAAATCTCTATGCGATCACCATAACTAAACTTGTGGTGACCTTCACGATTACTCTAAGATGTGCTATAATAAATTGACCATAGAATTACCTACTGAATGTATGTGATCACAGGGTGACATTGACACGTTTGAACCTTTAATACCAAATAGATCCAATACAGTAAGGAGCAACGGAGTTCAATATTGGGCTGGAATTATTCAGGAATCCATTTATGCGCCGAGCAGAGTATTTCATGAGGTTACATACTAAGAGACACGAAGATTTCTATTAATGATGCTGACATGGTTTAGTCCAGGTGACTACATCAATTATCAGATAAATGAAGCATAGTGGTAACTAATATTCTTAGATAAGATGGATACCATGTATGTGAACTTGAGATTTTTAAAGAAATGACCATGTAGGATACACCAGTTGTGTCCCTGTGCGTAAGGTAAGTAGTTGAGCTCAAATGGTAAGACTCTTGCAACATGGGTGTGATTGAGGCTGCAAATAAAATATGTGGAATTTGAGTTCACTCCTAACAATAAGCGACACAAGGACTCTATGCCACATGCGCATGGGGATGGAAAAAAAGTCATCTACTTATGAGATTATCATAATTCGAACAATCTAACCCTTCCTAAGGCGGTGGAATGCCAGAGGTAGCAAAATTTCCTGCACATGAGAATGACGTTGTCAATGATCCTAGAAGCCGAGTGAGCAGAAAGCCACGTAACCCATCCAATCTGACCCATTTAAGACTTTTGAAAAGAGGACACACTTTGGTTTGAAATCATGGCAATTTAAGCTTGAATTTTAAGGAAAATCATTTCTTTTGAAACCCATGAGACAAGCCCTCGTAGTCCTAGAAAATCGTCAACAATGGCGACCAAGTACTTAAAACCATTACGAGTTGGTATAAAACAAGGCCTCAAAGTGCCCACATGGATAAGTTTGAAAGAATGAGACGTCTTAATGCTTTTAACGGGGAAAAGTAACCTAGGTTATCTAGTCACATGGACAAGTAGAGCAGGTAGATGATTGTTTAGGAAAACATCTCATAAGGAGTGCGAGCAATATTTTTTTGTTTTAACAAATGGGACATACCCTGACCCTTAACGCCATAAGGCATACAATTAGATCCACGAGGAGACTTACCAGATGAAAATAGATATTAAGGCAGCACAACTAAGAGCACCGCTTGGAATCGACAAGCTTAAACAGAGTTGAAGACATTAGAAGTCTGTACAAAAGGGGAAATTTTCCCACTCTCAGGGCGCTTGTAGAGTACATAAAAGTGAGGTTAATTAAATCGGATCATATAGTTGGATAAATAGTCGAGACATTGAGATAATATCGCATTGAAGATTACGGGTAAACAACAGATGATGCAAGACAAATGAAAAGAAAGTGAGAGAGCCTTATGGAAGTAACCTATACATTGTAACCACTAGGAAGGGTGGTAATATAGAGGGATTACGAGAAGCTAAATTTTTGAAAGAAGATCTCTGTATGTAGTCACGTGATGTATAGCTCCAGAATTCAAAAGTCCAATTATGTTTAGCAACTCTACTTCATAATGAAGCACTACAACACACTTCTACACAACCAACTATTACAAGCCACATTGGGACATGCTATAAGACTTGACTAAGAGAAAGGCTTTGACATATGAAGGTGTTACTATGTGTATTTCTCCTTGGTCAACCCAAAATCAAAAAGCGAGAGTTAGACTGATAAGAAGATCGTTGTACTAGCACATGTGTAGATAATCCATTATTTAAAGGAGATCGTTCAATCGCAGCAATTGCGGCATGCTATCAACCCTTGATGAACTTGAAGTGAGGTGGGAACCCAATGAGATAGTATAAAATAATCATGGAGGTTTGCAGATGTTCATAATGAGTTCTCCATGGATTTTGACTTGAGAAATACCCAGATGCTAATGAAAGCCAGAAAACAGGAGAAACAGGCATTGTGCTACAATAACCTCCAAAGGTGCGCTTGGTCTTGACGGAGAGCCTAGTAAGGGTCCTTACGAGAAAGGAAGTGTTACAATGACTAATAGAAGGATATGTTCTCTCATGGTTATCACACAAGTGTTGGGGAAACTAGCACAATGAATTCACTAACTAAGGAACACAATTAACACCTATTGTGGAGGTATATGGAGAAAGTAAACATTTGACACGAGCTGGACATGCTTCTGCTATATCAACTCCTAGACTGCAATACACAACCACGTCACGGGCAACCACAATACTAGGAACAAAATGAGCTTTTTACTGAGGAATGATCTTAGTGGACATGAAAGTCATACTGAGATGGGCAAACAAAAGATCTTCCTGTGACAGATTCGTAAAAATCTCAAATTTCTCAGAAATTCTATACAGACAGGCTACCACTTCATTTGAGATGTACACATGTGATAGGAGGTGGGATATGCTCTCATGTTACTAGACAGTGAAAAGGTTTCATGATAATACTCGCAAGAGGGTAGAGTTACTGTTCAAATCATAGAAGCCATATACACCAGTGAGAAAAAGAGTGAACTCGAGAGGATCGCAACACTG
>NW_017698657.1:0-2650 GCF_001879085.1 Nicotiana attenuata | reverse complement strand
ATATGCTTGTAATGTGGGTGCCAAATAAAAGTCTACAGGCTCAAAAGGATTAACTAGGGATAGATTTTATTTGTGATAAGCAATAAGCTCAAAAGATCAAAGAAAGCCTAAAATCATTTTTCAAATCGAGCATCACCTTAAATTTCGCTTCAACTCACATACCGGGCAAGTTCTAGACACAAGTACAATACATAGACTACACAAAAATCTTACCACACATGGCACATGACTCACTAAGAGCGGTCTCATTCCGACTTTCAAACAAATGCAAGTATTCACGGAGCTACGAGATATTAAGCATTAAGCACAAAGTGAACATAAGTCAAGAAAATGAGACATAGGCGCCACAAAACATGCTATCCAAGTAAGCAAGGCATCATCAATAATTTCAAATCATAGGGAAGATACTACACATGCCAAAGCCTAAATATGCTACTATCAAACAAGTCAAGGGCTCCTAGGTTTATCTAATCTTTCTTCCTCTATTTTATTCCCTAAACTACTCTAAAAAAAACTACCCGGTTCAAACTACATCCCATGGAAAAGAACCGAGGCACAAAGAAAAACCATGGGGGATTATTGCTACCTAAAAAAAATAAAAGACACAATTTGGATTTTTTCTATTTTTCACCCTTTTTTCATTTTTTTATTGGACCTTAATCCCTCAAGAAAGCTGCCACAAAATCCATCTTCGGGAAAAGTCCAAATTTTTCGTTTTTTTTTCATTTTTTTTGTTTTTTTTTCAAAAAAAATTTACTACACTAAGAACAAGTACTATAACTAAGCTAACATAGCACAGAAAATCACCCAGACAATCTCCTCCCCATCTTTCTTCCTCACAAATAATACAGGTGCTCCCCACGGTGATGTACTAGGTCTGATAAAGCCTTTTTCAAGCAAGTCCTTTTGTTGTTCCTTTAACTCTTTCAGCTCTACAAGGGCCATTCTATAGGGAGGAATAGATATTGGATGAGTATTTGGTAGTAGGTCAATAGCAAACTCAATTTCTCACTCTGGCGAAAGACCCGAAAGTTCATCAGGAAAACTCATTAACCACAGGGATGGACTGAATGGTTGGTGACTTTCTACTTCCATATCCTGAACCCGAACTAAGTGATAAATCAAACCCTTTCTGATCATATTCCTTGCCTTGATATAAGAAATAAATCTACCTCTCGGCGAAGATGTATTATCTTTCCACTCCAAAACGGGCTCCCCTGGAAATTGAAATCGGACTATCTTTGATCTACAATCAATATTGGCATGACAAGAAGCCAACCAATCTATACCCATTATAACTATCAAAATTCTACCANAGTCAATCATAGCTGCTCGTGACTCTTTGAGTACTCGCACCTCTTCAGCCCAAGATGTATTCTTGGGTTCTTCAAAAAGAAAAACTACTGAAACTGAAGAAGAAGATTCAGAGGAGGAAGATGAAGGTTCGCTGGTGATGAGGCCTCGAGCCCGAAGACGTATCGTCTCTGATGATGAGGCTGAAATTTCCCCTCATCTATCTCCCTCCAAGTCTGTTATTACTCCAGTTATCCTGATGATGACGTCTCTCCTCACGACACTCGTGAGTCTATCGATCAACTTTTTGCTAGTGGTTTTGGTAGTGAAAACTTAGGACCTATTCTAGATGAAATTCCCTTATCTTCTTCTTCATCTCCCGTACCTATGATTGCTCCTTTACCTTCATCAATTGTTGCTTCTGTTCTTCCTTCTATCGTTCCTCCTTTGTCTGTTCCTCCATCTATTGTTCACCATACGTAGGTGGGCTCTTCAAGTAAGAGTACTGCTATGAGGAGCGTAACCATTGAAATTCCTGCTAACAACAGCCTCTTGAGAAAGTCTGGTCAGGCTGATATTTGGCTCGAGCCTTTGATTGGCCCCATTGAAAAAACAAAACTTGAAAGCCACAGCAACCTGACCCTCATGAATGACATAGTGCATGCCACTTTAAAGGTATTCTTCTTTCCTACTTTTCTCCATTCTGTAAAAAATTTCGACTCTGGGATTTTTACTTCTCTTTTATTTGTAGGCCAATCTTATTGGCACTGAGCTGATGAGCAGAATCTCCCTCTTGGAGAAGGTAGCACGTGATTCTCAGTTTGAGGCAAACAACTAGAAGGAACAGTTTGGCAGTGTTCAACTCGACATGGAGGATTTACAAGAGAACAAGAGTGCCTTAGAACAACAGGTTTGAGCACTCACTTCCGAGTTGGGGGTCATCAAGGCTTCGTTGAATCAGGGGGAAAAGGAAAGAGAACGTCTTGAGTCTTCATTTTCTGAACAGTTATCCAGGGCCAGTGAAGAAATCAGGGCATTGAAGGAGCTTTTGAACCAAAAAGAAATTTATGCCGGGGAGTTAGTTCAGAATTTGACTAAGGCACAAGAGGTTCTTCGTGCCTCTGTGGATAGTATGCATGCTTTGGAGAATTCTCATGCCACCCTTCAATCTTCTTATAATTCTGTATTAGCCGAGAATGAAGGACTCAAGAATGAGGTCGCTGCTTGGGAAAGGGATTATGAAATCCTTGAGGAAAAAACTGATGTTGAGGTGAGTTGGGCCTTCCTAAATTCTCGTCGTGACACCTTACTAGAAATGGGTCAAGAGAACTTCAACCTTGAATCAGAATTAGCCAAG
>NW_017698656.1:0-2651 GCF_001879085.1 Nicotiana attenuata | reverse complement strand
TGTGGCGCTGGATCCAGTAGCTCAAAATTTTGGGCGCCACGGCTAGCGCCCGGCGCTACACAGGGTGCTGACGACACGAAAATGGCCATAACTTTCTATATACACCTCCAAATGATGAACTGTTTGTTGCGTTGGAAACTAGACTCAAAGAGCTTTAATTTGATAGGTGGTGCATCACCCAACTCCTTATATAACTGGATATATGATCGTTTAAAGTGAGATCTTGTGCGCACTCATTTACAACTTTCGTCTATCATGAAATTTTCCAACTTCAAAAGTTCCCGTTAACCATCCGAAATCACCCCGAGGCCCCCCGGGACCTCAACCAAAAGCACTAACATACCTTATAACGTTATTCTAACTTGTTCCAATTATCAAAATACCACAATTAACACCTAAACAATCAAATTACACCAAATTCAAGTCTAAGTTCATCCAAATCTTCCGAGACACACATTCGATCAAAAACCCTACCAAAACACCTCCGAATGATCTGAAATTTTGCACACACATCCAAAATCTCCTAACGAAGCTACAAAAATTGTCGGAATTCCATTCCGTCCCTCGGATCAAAATCTCACCTATCAACCGGAATTTTGCCAAAATACTAACTTCGCCAAATCAAGCCTATTTCTACACGGGACCTCCAAAATAAATTTCGATCACACTCCTAAGTCACAAATCACCTTTCGGAGCTAACCCAACCACCGGAATTCACATCCGAGCCCTCTAACTCATAAGTCAACTTCCGATTGACTTTTCTAACTTAAGCCTTCTTAAAAGAGACTAGGTGTCCCATTTCTTATCAAAACCACTCCAAACCAACTCGATCACATAAGATACGGATAATGAAGCCTAAAGAAGTTGGAAATGGGGAAAACGGAGTGTAACTTATGAGACGACGGGTCGGGTTGTCACATCCTCCCCAACTTAAACAAACGCTCGTCCTCGAGCGTACCCAGAGTTGTCCTAGAAGCCAACCAATAGCTGAATAACCTTACCATGCATATACCCGGGGGTGATCCCACGTCACCTTATCTCGCATAGGTCCGATAACACAACATAGCTGAAATTTCCCAATCTATCTAGTCCACAAACGATAGAACCACATTTCCATTTCTGAAATCATACACAAGGTCAGAACTCACATCTATATTCAGAATAATCTCGAAACAGCTGTAATAACCGTACTTGCAACCTCTGGTGCAATTACATGATAGACCACATAACTCAAACGCTTGTAGGGATAGCTTCTATTCAAAGCAGTTGCACACAACACCCGAATACCGATAGAAAAACTCTTATTAACTAAAGTCTCATCTCAACATTTTTATATACTGCCAATGATAACTAAATCACTCGGTAAGCCATAACCATTTCCCATATCAACCATTCATGAAGCCACTTCTCCTTTGGCAAATGCTACATCAAATTTCTGAGCCGAAGCTCGATATTATCCTTCCAACATGCTAAAGTCGAATCTTTTTCTATTCATTAATGATCCCTCTGATCTCTTCTAATCCAACATACTACTCTAGTGACATGACACACCATTACATGCCTAAGCCACAACTCGCACAGTAGTGACATGACACACCATTACATGCCTAAGCCACAACTCGCACAGTACGCGCGCCAATAAGCAACAGTCCGAGTATACTAAATTCATGAAAATGACTCAAATGAAAGAGTTGTACCACAAGCTCACTAGTACCGCCACAACACAAGGTTGAGAACCCGTCTCACATCACAGAAACAGAACACCCGAATCTAACCGCGAGGTCATACCTCCACATAACTTAGCTGTCATGCGCGACCCTATTCAGACACTAGTTCACCTGAGACACCTCAAGTCACCATGCTCAAAACCATCAACCAAGCGCAATTTGATGTCTAGTACCACAAGCGAATCATCATGCCCATGTAGAAGTACGTAATACAGTGCCATACCAGTAAACCTCACTATTGCTCCATCCGGCTACACCGGAAAAAGAAAATACCTCAAAGAAGAGAGCCGCTTTGCAAGTTCCACAAGTACCATCCCAACGATATGCTATGAGCTCATCAATCACAGTGGAACTAAGATACATGAATAGAATAATAATAACCAGCTCTTCTATAACTCACATTGACATCAACTTCACGAGCAACTTAGTTGTCAATAACATAATCCACCTGGCACGGTCACAGACCTCCAGTCCAAGCATATCATATAGGAGCAATCCAACAAGTACACATGTGTATGCTAACTGAAATAAGATTCTCATGCTCCTGAACTGGCATAAATAACACTCTATATCGTAGGCATGAGCAAACTGCGCGGTCACAGCTCAAATCAGCAAGTTAACACAGAATTAGTAATTACAAAATTTGTTCTGGAATCTAGCATCTTGGAATTCTCAAGTATAGTCCCTATAGTTCTTAACAAAGTTACGAATACGAGAAACATTATACCTTTAAGCTCAATATCCCACTCTAGGCATATCGTAGCCTACGCACCTTCCGAGCATGAATATTGGCTCGGTGCTTGCACACAGGTTCAAACCTCACATATATTGTGCTCATAGCGCATATTTATNCTACCATCAATTAGCTCGACTAGTGCATCCAAAGAGTTTAGATAAGACACTCACCTCAAACATGCCACAATC
>NW_017698655.1:0-2651 GCF_001879085.1 Nicotiana attenuata | reverse complement strand
ATATTTTGTTTGTTTTCTTGTATTTATTTATTTTGCTTTTTGTATTTTATTTTCTGATTTTATAAAATGCTAAAATAAAACTAAAAACAAATTGACTCTAACAATTATATTTCCTAATTAATTCCTAAAGAGAAATGCAAACTAATACCAAAAAAAATGCAAAATGGACCCTTTTTGTTATTTTCTTAACATTTTGTTCTAAAACAAATTAATATTAAAATATGAAATTAAATCCTAAATGCAAAAATGCATATTTTTGTATTTTCATATGAATTAAAATGCACAAATAAAAATGCAACAATTACCAAAAAATGCCACAAAATTCACAAAAAATTACAAAATACTAAAGAAATTGTTTTGTTTGAAATTTTGGGAATTATTGCTTAGGGCAAAAATCACGTGCCCAACTCACTCTCACACCAATCGGCAGGCTAACAAACCAAGCAACTTAGGGTTCAAGTTGGGTAATTACTCTCTCGAGGTTTTACCCGTTAATTGGGACTACTATTCTCATAGGTCCATCCCAATTCCTTGTTGGGTTAATTTTGGAGTCATAGACACTCTTTCTCAAGAAGAGTCAAAACCCACAAAGCTAGACTTAGTGTTTGCAACCACCAAATCCAAGTGAAAACATAAAAATAACCCAAATATCAAACACCCAACATCATTCAAGCATTATACAATCATACCCATTAATTACCGACACTAGGGTTGAGCCAGAACCCTAGCTTATGGGTTTAGCTAGCCATAATAACCACAGAAATTGAAGGAGAAATAGATAAAATGAACATATTAATTAACTAGAAGGTAAATCTACAAGAATCCACGTTAAACAAAATGAAAAATGCCCAAAATAGGCTAAGACTTTTGTCTCACAAGTGCAGCAGCTCTTCTCTATCTCCTCTGTACCCTAAAAATGGCAAATATTCTATTTATACTAAGCTAAGAATAATCGGACAAAAATACCCCTGCGGGGTCCGTGCGGTCCGCATGAAATTGACACGCGGCCGCACTGGGTTGCTTGACTTCTGAGACCTGCCTTCTGAAGATGTTGACGCGGACCGCACAATGATGAAGTGAGGCCGCATGATGACTGGCGGGGACCGCGTGAACTTGTAGTGCGGCCGCATGAGTGGCTTGTGATGGTCTCTGAACTTTTGTGGTGCGGACCGCGTGAACTTGTAGTGCGGCCGTATTGGCTGGGACTGAAAATTACCAACTCTCTGAACTTTTATGGTGCGGACGGCGTGAACTTGCAGTGCGGCCGCATTGGCTGGAACTGAGAATGCCAACTCTCTGAACTCCAGTGGTGCGGCCATATGACATGATGGTGCGGTCCGCATGAAGTTCTGAATATCCTTGCTTCCATGATCTTTGACACTTGAGCAGGTTTCACTTGAGAAGTATGGGCATAAAACGTGTTAAAATCACAGTTATCAACTCCCCCAAACTTAAACCTTTGCTTGTCCTCAAGCAAATAAAACAAGACCCACCCCTCAAAGGTAAACATCCAAGTAATTCCAACTTATCCTAAGGAAGCCTCATCACGCATCAATTGGGACTTACAATTGCCCTCAATACGCATGCATCATTAACACATTTTTAATCTTTTAAGAACTATGGTTCAAATGTGACACGAGAGCATCAAGGGTTGACTCATTTCATCAAGGCGCTTTTCTCAAATATCTTGGTCTTTGTGGGACCCAAACTCACACATCCTCAACTCTCCCTAAGCGAACCTCACTTTTTAGAATATTGACACACAACCCGAAGTTGATGGATTTTTGTTTTCACTCATTTCTCTCACAAATAAGGTCATAAGTCCAGCTTTAGGAACCATATGCTTGCCCCTTATGTAAGTATCCACTAATGTAGGTTTCCCTCAACTCAAGATCATATAGGGCTTTTGAGGAGTCTTTGTGAAGGCTTTTGGGTGAAGGTAGGATAAGTTTTTGTTCATTTAGGTTCAATTTTCCCTTTAGCACTTCTTTTGATTCTTCATGGCATACTTTTTGATTCATTTGAGTGTTTCACTTCTTTCAATTCTTTCAAGGGGTTAGAGAGACACATTGTCACTCTTTCTTTTGCACATCAAACCTTTATTCTTTTTCTACTTTTACACAACCCTTTTTCACTTGGTTTTCTTTGAATCCCCTTTTTTCGGTTCTTATTCACTTTTGCATTTCTTTTTGTCTTTTTCTCCTTTTCATTGCCTCCCTTTTCTTTTGCTTTTGTGCCTCTTTACCACATTGAGTCCTTTCTTGTCTCAACCCCCCCAAACTTAGGTATTTGCCATCGCTCAAGGGAAGATTTGGGTGCCAAGAGAGAGTCTCATTGAGAACGAGTATAGGCTTGTAGCTTTGGTTCATGAAAGAAGAAGGTTAAGGCTCAAAAGGGTTGAACTAGGGATCATTTCATTGGTATGTTATGGAAATTGTTCAAATTTGGAAGTTCGGATCAAGGAGGGCCTATATTCACTTCTCAAGTCAAGTTTCACCTATGATTTCGCCTCAACAAACATTCAGGGCAAGTTCTAGACCATTGGCTTGGAACTTAGACTCATGATTCAAATTCTCACCACACACACACTCAGGGTTTGCTAAAGACATCGAGTTGAGAGCCCACAATGGCCTTAGTCCAATTCAAGCGCA
>NW_017698654.1:0-2651 GCF_001879085.1 Nicotiana attenuata | reverse complement strand
AACTCATCACACCAAGAGATTTTAAAAATAGACTAAGCACAAAAGCGTAATATCTTCACCTCAAGATTTGACTCACAAGTACCACACGTTATTCACAACTCACCCACTTACTCTAATATAGAGGTGACTGACATTACCTTTCCTTCATGAATCAAGTGCCCTCACACAACAAAAGAGAGTAGTTCCACACAATAAAATTTAAGAACACTTAGGAACTCAAGATAGAAAGAATTCACTCACTCTCAGAAATAACATTCATATGCCACAAAAGATGCACCATAAGCTTGCCCGTAGTGTACTGCTCCACTAATCGAGCTCATTCAATCTTGGATCAATTAGGACTTTATTTGGTTGTAATGTAGTCTACGGGACGGGTAGGATTCATTTAGATATAAGAGTGACTACACCTCCCTAAGCACTTTAATACATACATTTTAACATTTAAACCTCATACTTATGTCAAACCAAAACTCCACCTTCACATCAATGTATATTACCCCATTCTTCTTTAAGCACACTTGCATCAAGAGCCACCACTTATCAAGATTTTTTTTTCAACAATCCAACTATATTTTTTTCAATTCAAGTAGCTCTTACTTTTTCAAAACAGTGCACCTTTCTCCTTATTTCATTAGTTCCACTCAAAAGCCAAACCAACCACCCCACACTTTAACTTTTACATAGTTCATAATAATTCACGTGCTCACGAGAGGTTACAATGGTTCAAATAGATGGTTAATTCGAACAAATGGGCAAGGCTTGTAATGTGGTTGCCAAAGAAACAGGATTACAGGCTCAAAGAGGTTAACTACGATACATAATAATTAGGCGGATAAAATATACATATCTGGCTCAATCAAGAAAACGCCTATATCACTTCCAAGACTGAACAACACTACTATTTCGCTTTGCAAACACACGGGGCAAGTTCTAGGCATCAAATGCAATGCACAGAATAACACAAAACCTTACACACGCATGGCACATAACTCACTCAGGATTGGATTCATCAAGACACCCTAGTCAGAGCAGTTAAGCAAATTTAAGATCATACAATTTAAGGTACTTATACAAGAGTAAAAAGCTGAGCCTAAGCGTTACAGCCAAAGTACTCACTATTCTCAAGGCATAACAAAGTCAAGAGATATTGCTTCATTTCAAAACAAAACACAATGGCTCCTATTCCCAAAAAAAAAACTAACTACACCCGGTTCAAATAAAACCCTTGGAAAAGAACCGTGGTTTAAAGAAAAACCAAGGGGTAATTGCTACACTACCTAACAAAACAAAAAATCTTTTTGGTATTTTCTTTAGACTTACTTCCCTCAAGAAAACTGTCTAGAAGATCCGTCATCAGGAAAAGTCCAATCTTTTTATAAAAAAAAACACAGCTAAAGTAGCATGAAAAATCACCCAGACAATCTCCTCACCCCACACTTAAAATTGTGCATTGTCCCCAATGCACACCCATACATACAAGAGGGTAAAAGAAACTCCCTGGTAGGCCAAAGGCCGAAGCACTAGCAGTTCATGGGGTACTCAGACTTCTCCCAAGCTTGGTCCTTCGTGTGGGTACCTCACACTTAGTTCCAACCATTTGGTTTGCTGATGCATCCTTCCAATACCTTTGCTTTCCATGCTCCTAGAAAATAAAAAAATTGACACTATAAAAATAATACAATTAAAAAAATAAAAATAAAAGAAAGCAATAAAGCTGGGTTGCCTCCCAACAAGCGCTTGATTTAACGTCGCGGCACGACGCGAATCACTTTTTGCCTCCACCTCGAGCTTATGAATTGAACCCCCAATTTGGAATCAAGCTTTCGGCTATGCTCCAGGGGTGGAGGAACAAATCTAATTGGTCCAAGCAACCATTGTACTATTCTACACTTCTTGGCTTTTAGATGAGGTATGTAGTCCTGTCTTTCTGGTAAGAAAAATTCCAGAATATAGGCACCTTGTTCTTCATTCCTTGACTTCTCAATCGGCTCGGATGACTCTATTTTCATATCGTCATCCAAGCACAATGTAGAAAAATGTTTGGAGTGAGGACTAATGCGCTCACACACATGAACTTCAGGACTTTCAGCATCCTCAACATCAATGATACTAGAGTCAACAAAATTTGTATCCTCAATGTCCTTGGCTGACTCTAGTCTCACTTCTTCAACATTGACATCTTCAAATTCTAGTTGGCTAGGTTGTTGATGTTCTGCTTTGACCTCCCCAATTAATACCTCAAATTCATGCTCTTCTTGGATCAATATTGGATTGTTGAGTATTAAAAGCTCCAACCACTTGATTCAATTGAGTCTCCAACTTGCGAATAGTTGCCTCTTGCCTTTCTATGTGCAATTGTTTCTCATTGTTTTGTTCCAGAAGACACTTTAGCATATCCTTGATCTCCTTCAGGTCCGCATTCCCAGGTTCTTTGTTCCTATTAACTTCACAAGAAAAGGTGGAACCATCGTAGTAAGGGGTTGGGGGAAAATAAGAAATATAAGCACAACCATGAAGGTGACCGTTTTTACCACCACACACATCACACACATTCCACAAATAAGATTGAGTTGGTGCACATAACTCGCTCTCAGGAACGTTTTGAAAATTTTGCCACGGGTGGTTTCCTTTACAATATGTATGGAGATCAT
>NW_017698653.1:0-2651 GCF_001879085.1 Nicotiana attenuata | reverse complement strand
TAACACATTGCGAAGTACAACATTTGCGAAATTTATATTCGAAGCTAAATAACATGAGTAATGTATACAGTTGTCGCCTGGCACATACACTTTAATACAAATACTGAAATAACTTCCAAGACCCGGAAACCTACGGGCAACACAGGCTATAAGAAATCTTACACTGCTCTAGTCACCAGAATAGTCTAATACAAAGAGGGATCGAAATAACATCTAACAACTATGGATAAAATGAGAAGGAGACTTTGCGGATCTGCGGACGTAGCAGATGTATACCTCAAGTCCCCAATACGCTCCCTGACAGCTACTGGCGGTACGCCTGCTCAGAAGCACCTGGATCTGCACATGAAAAACATGCGCAGAAGAGGCGTGAGTACACCACAGCGGTACTCAGTAAGTGCCAAGCCTAACCTCGGTTGGGTAGTGACGAGGAAAAGGTCAGGGCCCTACTGAGACAGAAACAATAAAATAGCAAGATATTAACAGTATTGAAGTCTGAAGAAAACTAATGAACACAGCGATGTGATAAGACAGATCAATGAAATATAGAACTGCAAGACAAAACAGAAACACAGAGTAAATACAGCAAAATTACAAGAATACCGACGGGGGTCTCCCAGGATACCGTCCTGTAGCCCTTTTTCAACTGTCCAATGGAACTTCCGGGATACCGTCCCGTAGTCCAAATCTCATATCGATATCAAAAGATCTCCCGGGATACCGTCCCGTAATCCAATCATCAGTGTGCAGGGGAATCTCCCGGGATACCGTCCCGTAGTCCCAAAATAAAAGTGCAGGGGAATCTCCCGGGATACCGTCCCGTAGTCCCAAAATAAAAGTACAGGGGGATCTCCCGGGAATCAAACCCGTAGTCCTAAAGTAAACAACCAAGGGGGAACTCCCGGAATCCGCATCCGTAGTTCCAATATAAATGCGCAACCAACATCAACGAATTATTCAGAAATTTAAGTACAACAATACAAGGCATCAAATGATACTGGCCTAACATACTCCACGTAATCACAGTTAAGACAATTTAAACAAATAGGCAGCTTGGATCAATTAAACATGCTCTTCTACGCTAGCACAGGCTATAAAAGCAAGTAAAGTAAGGCAAATATGAAAGAGAATCCAAATCAAGTATTTAATTAAAAATCCGGGTTTCAATAATTTGCTCAAGTACGCGCTCGTCACCTCACGTAAAAGGCATTCAATTACCAATTATCACATCCTAAGGGACGAAGTCCCCCCACACAAGGTTAGTTAGGCCATTTACCTCGAACCGGTGCGAAGTCAACTAGGGAACGATGCCCTTGCCACGAGTATCCGACTCCAAATGGCCCAAATCTATTCAATTAAATTACAAATCGTAAATAATATTGCAAACAACTGATTCCACTATTGAAATTAAAGCTAAGGCGCGAAAATAGGTGAAATGACCAAAATGCCCCTCAGGCCAACATCTCGGAATAGAATAATTTTCATATTTTTAGAAACCTCGTACTCTCACGAGTCTAACCATATAAAAATCTCAGAAATCGGAGGTCGAATGCTCCCTCAAAACCCAATAGTTTAGTCAATAAACTTTCACCCAAATTCTTCCATTTTTGATCCTTAATTCGAATTTAAAAGGTGGATTTAACTACTAAATGATAGAATATAATTAGAAAGGATCATAGAAATGTTACCCAATAATCTCCTCTCCAAAATCCTCTCAGAATCGCCCTTGCCCGAGCTCAAAAATTGATTTTCAAACTTATGAAATTAAACCCTCGAAATTTCCTATTTCTGTCCGGACATTTCCGCTTCTGCGGACAAGGGACCGCTTCTGCGGTCCCGCTTAAGCGGCAAAATAACCGCTTCTGCGGTTTCTCATTAAAGGGGGAAATTCCGCTTTTGCGGACACATGACCGCTCTAGCGGTTCCGCTTCTACGGAAAGATGACCGCTTCTGCGGTCTCTGTGGGGAAGCCAAAAATCGCTTCTGCGATGAGGAAGCCGCTTCTGCGGCTCCGCTTCTACGGTTCCCAAACCGCAGAAGCGAAAATACCAGAAGGGAAAACATACCAGCTGCAACAACTTAGAAAATTTCCCTGTTAACCACCTGAAATCATCCCGAGGCCCCCGGGGCCTCAACCAAAAGCACCAATACCACCTAATACCCTATTCGAACTTGCAGCAATCCTCAAAATACCTCAAAAGACACCGGAAACCCGATTAAATCAAGGATTCAAGCCTAAGAACTTCAAATTCTAACCAAATACGCTTTCGATCAAAAACCTAACCAAACCTCGTCCGAATGACCTGAAATTTTGCACACACATCCCAAATGACATGATGGAGCTACAGCAACTTCCGGAATTCAAATCCAACCCTCGGATCAAAAACTCACTATCGGACCGGAAACTTCAAAAATCCAAACTTCGGCATTTCAAGCCTAAATGAGCTACGGACCTCCAAATAACATTCCGAACACGCTCCCAACCCCGAAATCACCTAACGGAGCTAACGGAACCATCGGATTTCCATTCCGAGGTCGTCTTCACACTGTTCCAAATGCGGACCATTTTTCAACTCTTAAACTCTCATTTAGGGACTAAGTGTCCCAAAACACTCCGAATCCTAATACCGAACGTCCTGGCAAACCAAAAT
>NW_017698652.1:0-2651 GCF_001879085.1 Nicotiana attenuata | reverse complement strand
TGGTAGATGGACTGAAGACTATAAATATCTTGATCATCAAACAAAGCTTTTTCTAGTACCTGAGTCAATTCGGTTTGAAGATTTCACTAAACAGATCTTTGAGCTTATTGAATTGGATAGAGAAAAGTTTGAAGCAGTGATATGGTTTGATATCAACCTTGGAACAAGCAAAGGAATGCTTGTATCCAAAGATTTAGATCTTCACACATGTATAGAGTTGCTAAAAACTCATTCACTCTTCAAGAGCTGTCGTTTCATAGTTGATATTTCGGAAAAAGTTTTTGCATCAACAAGCAATGAACATGTCAACACAGAAACTCAACATGACAATCAAGACAAATGCCAACAGATAATGAAAATAGATATGGTTGAAGCTCAACTATTAAATGAAGAGGTGCTTCAAACATTTGATTCTATTCAAGTAGAAGGACAAAGCATTATAGAGATTGACGACGAACAAGCTTCGGGTATTCAAGTCTTAGAGAGTGCACCGGTAATCGAAGAAGTTGCTGAAAAAACCTGTACTCAAATAACTAGACGAAGATCAAATTTGAAATAAAAAGAATCCCCAACTACGATATTAAGAGAAAATGCTTCGTTGGATGAAATAAAAGTCGGATCAGTATTTTACAAGAAGAAGAGTATAATTAACTGTTTTTTCTAATATAGCAATCAAAGGACATTTTCAATTCAAGGTTGTTAGATCAAGCTCAACAAGATATTCGTTGACATGCAATGATGATAGGTGTTGTTGGTGTGTGCGTGCTTTCAGAATTAAAGATTCAACACTGTTCAAGATAGTAAAGATTGAGAAAAAGCATGACTGCTCTGTTAACACTATGAAAGCAGATCAAAGGCATGCTACTTCAAAGTTGATTAGTGGTTACATTATCGACAATCTTCGGGACCCAAGATTTGAAGTTACACCAGCTTTTGTCATGGCAGAGATGCAAAAATTGCATGGACTAGACATTGGATATCACAAGGCGTGGCGTGCTATTCAACATGCTTCCGCTTTAATAAGAGGAAGTCCCAAAGAGAATTATGAATTATTGTCTTCATACTTATATATGATGACAAGTAAAAACCCGGGAACATATACTAACATAAAGATAGACGACAACAACAGGTAAACAATTTAGGACATGCTATCTTTAACCTTGTTAACTTTTGAGTTGTAACCAGAAGTTGAGGACTGCCAGTCCTTAAGTTTTGAACTTTGAAATCAAAGTTAAGGACAGCATGTCCTTAACTTTATAACTTGGAAATGTAAGTTAAGGACTGACTGTCCTAAACTTCTGTCACGACCCTAGTTCACCAACCGTGAACATGTCATGACGGCACCTGGTCCCCATGACCAGGTAAGCCGAACAGTGTGGAAATAACAATTCAACTTGAGGAATAATCAATTAAAACCGAACATATGGAAAATAACAACTGAATATAAGGCCGCCCGGCCTATACAACTCTAAAGATATGCGGAAGTCTACAACTCAATCCCAAAACCCGGAAACTCACAGGAAACACATGCTAATAGGATTACCATAAGTACTCTAATCTCCAGAATATCTACATCAAGAATATGATAGGATAACAGCTCTACAACTAGAATAAGGAAGAAGACTCTTCGGTCTGCGGACACTGCAGATATACCTCGAAGTCTCCGTGAATCTCCTCGCCTCAAGGATAGTGCGCCTGAGAAGAGGTACCTGGATCTGCACATGAAAAACATGCGCAGGAAGGGCATGAGTACACCACAACGGTACTCGGTAAGTGCCAAGCCTAACCTCGGTTGGGTAGTGACGAGGAAGGTCAGGGCCCTACTGAGGCAAAATATAATAATGATAATTAACAGTATGAAAATCTGACAGAAATAATGAGTACAGCAGCGAACTAAGGTAGGTCAACGAGGCAATAACAACTACAAAAGAACAGAGTAAACACGGAATAAATACAGTTCAATATCAATGATAACAATGAGGGTCTCCCAGGATACCGTCCTGTAGCCCTTTTCTCAACTGTCCAGTGGATCTCCCGGGATACCGTCCCGTAGTCCATCATATGTGTATATCCGAAGGATCTCCCGGGATACCGTCCCGTAGTCCAACTATCAATGTGCAGGGGGATCTATCGGGAATCTAACCCGCAGTCCCAAAGTAAATGTACAGGGGGATCTATCGGGAATCGAACCCGCAGTCCCAAAGTAAACAAACAAGGGAGGGGAGCTACCGGAATCCCACATCCGTAGTCCCAATGTAAATGCGCAACCACAACCAGAAGATATTCAAAAATGGAGTACCAAAAACAAACATCAGGTAGTACTAGCCTAGCATGCTTCACGTAGTACAATCAAGGCAACTTAAACAATTAGGCAAGTTAAATCAACTAAACATGCTTTTCTAATCTAGCACAGGTTATAATTGCAAGTAGAATAAAGCAAATATGAAGGAACTCAATCTCAATATCTTAAGGAAGCCGGATTTTCAACAATTGGCTCAAGTACGCGCCCGTCACCTCGCGAACAAGGCACTCAAATCAACAAATAACAAATCCTAAGGGAAAGGTCCCCCACACAAGGTTAGACAAGCCACTTACCTCGAATCGGCACCAAAATCAACTCGAAATCACACTTTTGCCACGAGTATCCGACT
>NW_017698651.1:0-2651 GCF_001879085.1 Nicotiana attenuata | reverse complement strand
AGCTCTTCTTTTCCACCGGCTCCCCTCAACTGATTGCAATACCTCTTCAGGTGAGCTATGGGATCCCCATGTCCATCATATTTCTCAAATTTGGGAGTCTTGAAGCCGATGGGCAGATGAATATGCGGGAACATGCACAAGTCAGTGTAGGATACACTCTTCTGGCCACTCAGGCCTTGTATGTTCTTGATACTTTGTTCTATGCTTTTCATTTTCTGAGTGATCTCCTCTTGCTCGAGATTCTTTTACAGGTTCTCGTCTTGTCCCCGCGGTAAACTCATACCGAGGTTGTTGAAGGTAAGGGTTTGTAGTGGCAGTGAGGTCGTGTCCGGTAGAAATGGGTGGTGTTTGGAAAGTAAAGGATGACGGCTCAAAGCTTGGCCTGGTCAATGTGGTTGTGCCATGGCCGAGGTTGGTGTGCGGTGAATATGTTAGAAGCCACTCCCGAAATCAATGCCTGGGGGCGAACCTCATAAAGTGTTCCGGCAAAATGGGCTGACATGGTGGGGTATCCGAGTGGGGTATTTGGGTAATTTATAGGGATGTTGGAGGTTCCACTTGTTCTTGGAATCAGCTTGGGGAAACTAGGTATTGCACTAGGCGGCTCTCTACCGTTAGACCAAGCGTCCCACATTTCCAACATGCGGAGGCGCAGTGCCCTGTTCTCTTCAGTAGTTGCTGACTCTGAGTTGGGATAACCGACAACGGGTTGTCCTCTAGGATGGGAATTGTTGGTAGATGACTCTCTGACGACATTTTGACACTTCCTTTGGATCTTGTAAAGTAAGGGTGCGAAGCCAGGTTGCCACAAAACCAACCACCTTAAAAATAGAACCTGGTCTCAACAGCATACACAACAAACCAGTTAGTTTGAGACAATTAACACACATGGAATCGCACGTTGGGGAATGCAATGCACCTAGACAGTTAACATTTTTCTACATGCTTTGCAACGGTTGCATGTCTCATCCCGACTTTTGTTGCCTTTGCGGATCTTTGAATCTTTTCTTTTCTTTATGCTTTTCATTATTTCCTCTCTTTTCTTTGCGCTCTCGCTCTTTTGTATTGTTTTCTCTCTTTTCTTGTGCCCTCTTTTCAGCATTCTCTCTCTTATTCAAGTTATTTACAGCTATGACCGGATTCGATGGGGATTGCCTACGTATCGCGACGCCCCGCGAATCAGATCATTACGTAGTTCAGGGATAAATGAGAAATAAAAAGAAAGAAACATTTTTGGATTTTCAAATTTTCATTAAATAAAACTTCTGATTTTCCTCTATTACAACGACTTCCAATATACATACTGAAAAACTAAAACAAACCCAAAACAGACTCAAAACAGACTCTAAAAGGAAACTGAAATACAGACTCGAAAAGAAAGATCAGGAGTACATAAGTGCCTCCAAAACTGCTCTAGGGGCCCGCAGGACATCAGTCGGTTGCAGCGGGCCTACGTGCCATACCTTCTTGGAGGCGATACAGGTCGTCCATTATCTGACGGACGAAAATCATCACTGCAGCGAAGAACATGGACCTAGTCATGTCCTCGCACTCATTGCACTTCATCACAATATAGTCAGCAATTCTTCTAACCCTCTCCCTGATGACGTGCTTCTCTTGGAGCAGACGTCCAATTTGTTGAGATCTGGCCTCCAAAACTTGTGTGGAAGTATGATTTTGCTCTTGCAATTGTTGCAGGTCCTCCTCTAGTAGCGACATCAATTCATAGTAGTGCTCCCTTTCTGCTTTGAAGTTCTTTGCTTGTGTGGTCATTTCAATCTCAAGGGTATTGATCTTTTTCTTCAGACCCGTGATTCCTTTGTCGTATTATTCCTTCAACTGTCGAACGAAACTTGCCTGTTCTTCCGCATTCCTAGCTAACTTTGCTCGGGCCTTTGCTAGTTCAACCTCATTCTTTTCCAAATCAGCCCCATAGTCACATACTTTCCGCCTAAGACTGTTTATAAATTTTTTAGCTGCTCCACTCTGTCGATGCCCCCTTTTTCTCGCGAAATCGGGTTTATGACATTTGGGAGGACAACTCGTTTCCTTTTGGGAATTGGTTTTGAATTGAAGAGTCGCCACCTAATGATTAAGTGCATTAGGAAACTAAGAAGAATTTTGATTTAGAAAACCAGAGATTGGGTAAGGGCTCGAAATTATCCCGAGGGGAAGGTGTTAGGCACCCCTCGAGATCCACTAGTGTGGTTCCCGGCCGTAC
Organism: Nicotiana attenuata; assembly: GCF_001879085.1. NCBI lineage: Eukaryota > Viridiplantae > Streptophyta > Magnoliopsida > Solanales > Solanaceae > Nicotiana > Nicotiana attenuata. The sequence goes on along the minus strand of NW_017698651.1, from coordinate 430 downwards.
TATAATTGTGACTTAAGCGCAAACAACAAGTAGGCAAGTAAAACTTACAAATATGAGGGGGTTTTCACATAATTGTTGCAAGTAATTGAATTTAAAAGCAGTCAAATAAGCTGGAATTTGAGAAAAAGCAGTTTTGAAATTCTAAATAAAATAAACGAGTAAAGGGAGGGGGGTTCTACGTTTATAAATAATATGGATCACCCCACACAAATCTCGATAACCGTTTATACACGCGGTGTTATCGCGTGGTCATCATATCCATATCTACCCTTTCCGGCCCCGTTAAGGTATTAAACGCGGAATGGTCTCGTTTTACTTATTGCATGCTATTACCCGCCCCAATCCTATCAGTCCCGGAGGCATTTGGGACTACTAATCCTAAAGGGAACGGGGTGTGAGGTTTTATAGTTTCAAAGGACAAAATTCTAAG
>NW_017698650.1:0-2651 GCF_001879085.1 Nicotiana attenuata | reverse complement strand
TCCTGCCTCGTCTCTCATCGTCCCCAAACTCAAACTCTAGAGACCCCCGCCGCCTTGAAATCCCACCACCATCCGATGGCGGCACCACCACCAACCAGCCCTAAATCAACACCCTGAAATCCTCTTCATCTCCCCATCCCAAATACCCAACCCTTTACCCTCGAATCAACGTGAAATTCTTCGAATCTTAAATCTGAGCTCAAACCCCATAAGTTCAAAATCATTTTTGCTAAACCTGGTGACATGCATAATCTTGGAGTGCTTTTCTTTCAAAGTTTGAGGGCCTGACTCGACGAAACTGATGTCGATTCAGTTGTTCTTGACAAAGAACAACGGATCGACATAAGTTTGGTTAAGTCTTTGTCTCCGTCTAGTTTTGAGGTTTGATCCGGTAAGCCCCTTTCCTTTTGAGTTTTCTTTCTGTTATTATCTCGTTATCCTCCTCTTTCCCGTTCGTTAACCTAGTTTTATAATAATCTGATTAAAGAGTCGATTCACTTTTGAATTCGAATTTGTCCTTCTGTTCACCATTTTTGTTTCCCTTTTCTTCTTTCTCCCTTCTTCTTCATGAAATCCTTTTCTGTGTTTTTTTTAGTTTGTCAAACATGTCAGTTTTTGTTTCATGATTTTCACCTAGTTAATTTAAATAGGCTTAATTTAGTTAACTTTTTGCTATTAGATTAAGATAGTTGATTCATGCACCCTCGTCACTATTTGATTGCATTTTAAGGGAACCTTGGGTTAGTTCTTAAAGTAGGATTCTTTGTTTGATTTTAATTGGGCTTCTAAAAATTCAAAGGCCCCAAAAGGGGCATTGGTGGGGATTACAGGCTTATGGGGGAATTCTGATTTGGGTGAACTCGACCCATATGCTTGCTTGGTCCAAGGGTAAAAACAGGGGAATTTGAGGGTGTTTTAGGAATTTTACTAGAGGGAATCTATCAGTAACTAATTGGGGAAGCTTCTAGGAAGCTGGGGGAGGGATGTAAGAGCATTTCTGAAATTTAACTTGGGGGCTCCTAAGCAAAAAAGAAAATTAGAAATGGGAGGGATGTAAGAGCATTTCTGAAATTTAACTTGGGGGCTCCTAATAGCTTGCCTATAAAGGCACTCTTACTTGAGAAGAAAGGCAGGAATTCAGAGATAGAAAATCATAAAAATAAAAAACGGCTAAGATTTTGAAAAGAACATTGTTCCATTGAGTTTTTTTCTGATTTCAAAAGGTTTCAATTTCTGGAAAAAAACTTCTGATCCATCCGGGGTTGAAATGGGTTGAATCTGGTTGTTTAGGAAGTTTGGGTTTGAAGTTTGGTTGGTTTATTGGTTGCTGCACATCAGTGCTTGGCTTGAAGCTGGTTCCACTGATTGTTTCTGCTGTTGATTGTCGCAATTGCTACTGCTGATTCCTTACCCTTTTCTTTGTTCATTCAACATCCAGGTACTTCTCACATCCTGAATAACATGTGAGGTGCAAATATGTAGTCCAACATGGAAGTCTAATGACAAATATTGCTTGTTGAAATTCAGTTTTTTGTCCTTTAAGATCATGTAATTGCTATATAGTTTATGCTTCCCTTACATGTTTTATTTGCTCATTTATATTCCTGGTTTGAATCTCATTTGCAAGCTGGAATGGTGTCATAATTTGGCAAGTTTGGTTTGTGAATTAGCTGAAGCTTTGTTTGTTGGATGGGGTATAATGTTTAATCTCCTGTAGTATGGATTTGAACCTTGCACGCAAGTTGAATTGATGGTTCAATGCAGTAGTTTCTAAGTTTGATTTGTGTAGTAAGTCTCAATATTACTGAACATCTGCTTTCCTATAGCAGGGATCAAGGTGTGCTTCATTTTTCCTCTTTAGATCTAGTTTAAATTGGTTTCATGTTTCACTCAGTTCTTCTTTCAGAATCTGAGTCTCGTATCCCAGTCTTCTAGTGCATTGTCTTTTAGAATGGAAGTGAGGCATTTGTGTTTCTTGAAGAACTGTGATTCAAACAATGAATTTACGGTTCGACAAGTCACAAAACTTGCAAAATTATGTGGGGTTTTCATTGTTATTGGCAAGGTCACAATTAGGATTCAAAGTCATGTAATATGTTGGTGATTTAGTTTGTTCGAAAGTGGGATGTGAATTCTTATTATTATTCCAGGTTCAGTTGTTTCTTTAGACAATAACGATCATTTGGGGGTTGCCCTTTAAGCAAATAACTAGTATAATATGATTGCTGCATCGTCATGGATAAGCTGGTTCAAAAAATGCATGAAAAATGCTTCTAGAAATTGAGTTTTTAATCATGCGTTTTGTTTTGTTTAAAATCAGAATAAGTGTTGTTTAATTTGATTCCCTGTTCCGTGCTGGTATCAGTTAGTTGGCACTCTTTGATCAACAAATAATTGAGGGGTATGAGATTGGGCCCAGCGCAGGCCCAGATGAGGAATAATTAGATTCAGACCCATTTCTCGCCATGAATTGGACTCATTTGAGCCCAAAGCTTGACGACCTCTTAAGGGGGTCTGTCCAGTTGTTTACTTGAAGTAATTTTCTTCGGATTTGTGGGTCTCTAATACGCTGCTTTTAAGTCATTTCGCGGGGCATAATCTTTAGTTCAAAATAATTAGAATCTTTTAAGTTTTCCTTGATCAATTAGCGG
>NW_017698649.1:0-2651 GCF_001879085.1 Nicotiana attenuata | reverse complement strand
CTCATCTTTTCGACCTTTGGTACGACTTGCTTTCTCCCCGCCTGCCTCATGACTCGGAGAGGGACATAGGGATAAGGTTCCCCTCAGACCAATGAGTATAAGAAATGGAGCGTCCCGAGAGCGGATGATGAACTCTCCAGTGGGGAACCATTCGAACATCCACTGCACCTTGTCTTCTTTCAAGTTTTCAAACAACTCTACCCATCCTCGAGCATCCCCCGGCTGAGCAAACATGTCAGGCATATAGTTCATTCTCTTGGGATGGTGAAAGGCTATATGATCATTCCACGGCCTTCGCGGAAGCTCTTGACGGTATTGACCCCTTTGGAGATGTTCTATAAGCCATAGTTGGAGTAGTAAGTTGCAACCCTCAAAGTGACTGGCCCCTCGTTGACAGTTCTCCAAAGCTCGGTAGATTTCAGCAACAATCATGGGCACTATCCTGAAAGGCTGCCCTCCAATCCCTTCCATTAGTGTCTTGGTGACCATGGCTAGTCTGGTATGGATCCTAGCCTTCTTCATAGGAAACACTATCATTCCCAAAAAGCAAAACATAAAGACGAAAACCCTCCTGTGGATATGCCCTAGTGATGTGAGGGCGAATTCATCTGAATAGGTGCGGTAGGACTTGCTATGACCGTACCTCTCGTACAGATAGTCGAAAGAAATATAGGAGTCCTTCAAACAAGTCAAATCTGAGTTTCTCTTCAATCCCCATCATTTTGAAGAAACCCCTACCCTTGCGGTTTTCTGGCATGAGCAAACCCGGAGTCTCCCAAGGAATACCGGCTAACCCACCTATTTCTTCGAGCAATGGGGTCATTTCAAGGTCCCCAAATCGAAACATTGATCTATCACTGTCCCAGAATAAGGTCGAAGCCTCTATGATTTTGTTGTCAGGCTGGATTTCCAAAAGAGAAGGTAAGTTCCCCAAATACTTGCGGACGAGAGTCCGGTCACTGGAATGAAGGTCCTCCCACCAACTTAGCAACCTTGGGTGAATGTTGGTTACCATGCCGAATCTGGGGATTTCGTGCCTCATTTCTGCAAAACAAAGTGTTAGTCCCTTACCCCACCGGACTCGACTATTTAAATCAATAATTAGCATAATGGCATTTAGTTCTCCAAATAAATGCACAGAACAATGGTGTTGTCCGTTGGGTTCCAGGGGAACCCAGTGGACTTTGGACAAGGCTATCTTAAAGAGTCATTACGTGGACAGCATAACTGACTCGACTAGGTTTGACAGTGATGCATGAACAATTAAATATAATAAGGTTTCTATGAGGTGCTAGACCGGTACCCTTGAGCGGACAACTCAAGAGGGAAAGGCACGGAACCGTCGACTGCACCGCTGATCGACTGGTTTTACCACAAATATGCCTTTGCCAAATTTAGGGGGTAATAATATCGGAAGAGCGCAACAACTCATCAAGCGTTGCTATGGTATTTGTTTGGCACGAGTGGAATATGATGTTGAAAATGCAATTACAAAAAATGAAACAAATTGTCACGTATTTTCACATTCATAATGATTACAATAATTGCTCGAAAATTACAACGGTATTGGAGGAAAACAGTAAATGAAAGCGTTAAAGAAAGATAAAGAAACAAAAAAGCCAAGTCAGTTTCGAAGTAGAAGAGAGATAAAGACATTAAATAAAAGTAATAAAGAAGCAATAAAGTCACGAATAACATGTAATGGTAAAAGCCTAAAGAAATCCCCAGCGGAGTCGCCACGCTGTCGATGCCCCCTTTTTCTCGCGAAATCAGGTTTACGACATTTGAGAAGACAACTCTATTCCCGTGTGGGAATTGGGTTTTTAGAATTGAAGAGTCACCACCTAATGATTAAGTGCATTAGGACACTGAGAGTTTTGAGTTTGAAAACCAGAGTTCGGGTAAGGGCTAGAAATTATCTCGAGGGGAAGGTGTTAGGCACTGTGACGACCCAAAGGGTCATCACCGGACTTCCTCCTATCTCCGTGTTTCCGAGGCTTTGATAACCTCGCTTTTAGTTGCCTCGATTTGCGTGCGCAGTCCGGGCGCGAAGCCGGAAAGCTTTTATGTTGAAATATGCGAACTTTGTGAAAAATTTGAAGAATTTTGATATTAATATTGCTAAAGTTGACTTTGGTCAATATTTTTGGTAAACGGACCCGGACCCGTGATTTGGCGGTCTCGGAGGGTTCGTAGAAAAATATGAGACTCGGGCATATGCCCGGAGTCGAATTACGAGGTCGAGAGCCCGAGAAATGAATTTTTCTGTGAAATTATTTTTTTGAAATTCTTAAGGAAAATGGAAATGAAAATTGATTAAAAGACTATGGTATCGGGCTCGTATTTTGGTTCCGACACCCGGTACAAGTCTTAAATATGTGTTAAGCGCTTTCTGTAAAGTTTGGTCGAAATCGGACGTCATTTGACGTGTTTCGGACCTAAATATCTAAAGTTAGAAGTTTAAGAAGTTTGAAATGAAAATGATGATTTTGAGGCTTGATCCATTGATTCTGATGTTATTTTGGCGATTTGATCGCTCGAGTAGGTTCGTAGGATGTTATTGAGTTAGTGTGTGTGTTTGGTTAGGAGCCCCGAGGGCTCGGGAGTGCTTTCGGAGGTGTTTCGGGATGTTTTGGCTTAGGGAAAACATA
>NW_017698648.1:0-2652 GCF_001879085.1 Nicotiana attenuata | reverse complement strand
ATTGATTGTTTTGTTGGGTACCATCAGATATGGATGGATGAAGAGGATGCTGAGAAAACGGCTTTCATTATGCCGTGGGGGATGCATTGTTACAAAATGATGCCGTTTGGGTTAAAGAATGCAGGGGCCACCTACATGAGGGCCATGACCACAATTTTCATGACATAATACACAAGGAGATCGAAGTGTATGTAGACGACGTCATCATCAAATCCAAGAAAGCCGCTGATCACATGGGAGATTTGAGGAAATTCTTCAATAGACTGAGAAGGTACAACCTAAAGCTGAATCTCGCAAAATGTGCATTTAGGGTTCCTGCTGGAAAACTACTTGGGTTCATTGTGAGCCGCCGAGGGATAGAATTGGATCCATCAAAGGTCAAAATATAAAAATATAATATTTTAGATATAAAACATGACCAATTTATATCCTATTCTCGCACTTTTCTAACAATTCTCGCAGAAAAAAGAATACACGGAAAAAGAGAAAAGAGAAAGAACCTACAGCTCAAGAAAGAATGATGCATCCGTGACAATTTCATCTAAGACTACACAAAGTCAAGAGACACAAAAGTTATGGCATTTCAAGACAAATTGCCATATCAATTTCTCATCAAGGCCATATGATATATTAATATTATATTACAATTTCTCACCAAGGCCTTATAGGAATTTTCCTATAAATAGCCATATATTTGTAGAAGAAAATCATCCCACTTTGTATCCAATTTCCTATCTAGTTTTCTAAAGAGAAAGAGAAATCTTGGTCTCTTTCTCCAGTCTTTCTCTTTGTAGTAAAAATATTCTTAGTTTCTTGAAAGTATTTTTGGCTTTTCTTACTTCATAATAGAGTAATTTCTTTTTGTTGGGATAGTTGATGAAGCTTGATATAATTATAATACTATCTCAGTTTCAGTACATTCTTGGCCTGAAACTCTATTTACATTTCATACTGTGCTGGAATGATGATTTTTTTATCATTATTATCACATCTACATATTTTATATCTAAATTATTCTTAATTAATTTTGTAATTCTCATGGAGCAAAATTAATATATAATAACTGATGAATAGAATATTAGAGTGAAAGTAATTTTTGGTAAGATTATTATTCCAGGTTTGTAATCTTGCTTTCCTCAGTTTTAATTCTCACAGAGGAATTGTTGAAGGCTTTTCTAGTAAAAATATTCTCACGAAGTTTTTACTTCACTTGAGCACAGAATATTAGAATTAAAGTAATTTTCAGTAAGATTATTATTTCAAGTCTGTAAGCTTGCTTTCCTCAGTTTTAATTCTCACGGAGGAATTGTTGAAGGCAAGATTATTGATTTTCTAGTAAAAATATTCTCACGAAGTTTTTACTATGCTTGAGCACAATTCAGGCAAGATATTTCAGTTTAACCGTCACTAGTTTTAATGTAACGACCCGGCCGGTCGTTTTGAGAATTTAAGCTCCATTCAGCGGCGTAAGGTCTGGAACAACTTCTTAATATGATTATCGACTTGCGTGCATGGTTGAATTCAGTTAACGGATGATTTAGAGTCAAATTGGAAGAAGGAATCTAGTTTTGGGAGTTTAAGCGGTGAAAATTTGACCGGAATTGGACTTTTGAGTAAACGTGTCACGACCCATTTTCACAATAGGTCATGAGGGCGCCTGACACCCTTGTCAAGCAAGCCAATTGCGGAAATATTTCTAAAATACTTATGTTGTTTTTAATTAAAATAAGTGAAATAAACACCCAAATTAGAATTTAAACCAGGAGAACTGAATACTGTAATAATATGATTACACAACCCCAAAATGATCGTCTACCAAAGTGTGTGCCAGAACCTGGTGTCACAAGCTACGGGCAACTAGTAGAATATACATCCAAAAGAATACCACACTACCCTACTGTCTGGATCCGAATAGACAGAAAATAACAATACAAAAGAAAGACTTCTTCGGCTGCGGATCGACATGGAAGGAAAGCAGCTCACCGTAGAAGTCCCAAGCCTGCTCACGAATGCGCACCAGGGAAATAACCGGATCCATTTGCCTCAGACCCTGTACATTTAAGTACAGAAGCGTAGCATGAGTACATAAACAATATGTACCCAGTGAGTATCCCGCCTAATCTCGAAGAAGTAGAGACGAGAGGTCGACTTGATACTCACTAGGGTCAGATAATATTATGAGTATAAGTTTAACAATGAAATCTTTAATAGGCAGCAGTTACAACAAGGCATGTAAGTCATATTCTCGCTAAGATTCCGATTAATCAATTACTACAGTTTCAATTATCAAAGCATTTCGAGCCATGGAAAGCAGTACTAACATTTAACAATCTCAGGCAAAGCTATATAAGCATGTGCAAATATGCCGAGGCGACGGCCCTATCCAACAGAAATAAACTGTGCACTTGCCGAGGGTCGACGGCGCGCCTATAGATGCATCTATTCATACCGAGGCGATCGGCCCGATCCACAAATAAGTAGAAATATCAAGTATACACACAAGGCACATCAATAGTCATAAATGCCAAGCAAGGCTTCAACAATTATACAAGTACGTTCTTAATCCCTTTTTAAATCTCTAGCATATCCTAGGTGCCCATAGTAACAAGATAATATAGGGAGTCATGTAAATAAGCATGATGTGGGTCCTAA
>NW_017698647.1:0-2652 GCF_001879085.1 Nicotiana attenuata | reverse complement strand
ACATCAAGATGAAGCCAAGGGGGAAATTCTCTCCCAACTGGCAGGGGTGCGTACATGGTTCACCGGGTTCTAACTGGAGGAGCCCTTATTCTTGCAGAAATGGATGGAGAAGTCTGGCCAAAGCCAATCAACTCAGATGCAGTGAAACGATATTATGTGTAATCACCTATGATTTCTCTATGATGTAATTTGAACTACGCCTGAACTGATTCCCGTTTAAGAGGGGATACGTAGGCAGCCCTATGGGTTCGGTCACAATTTAATAAAAATTTCATTTTCCCCTACTATTGGAACTGGGGCAGAATTTTGAGGAGGGCCCTCAAAATTCCGAAGTTAGTCTTCAGCCACTCATCGCCAGGGATGCTACCTTAGTAAACTGGGGCAGAATTTTGAGGAGGACCCTCAAAATTTCGAAGTTGATCCTTCAGTCATTCAGCGCAGCCGTCAGAAGTGCCAACCTAGTAAACTGGGGCAGAATTTTGAGGAGGACCCTCAAAATTCCGGAGCAAGAAAGGTTGCAATGTTTTGAACCACGTTGCAGTCGTTGGTTCATCTAAACAAAACCGTTTTCTACTTATGTTATATTTACTAAATCATGCATAATTATTGTTCGAATTGCTACTGTTTAGCGACGCTACCCCAACGATGCGCAATGCCGGAAGCCAAGGGAAAACGAACTAACCTTTCCCCCTTGACAAAACTCACAATTTTCTTTGGATGCAGGCGCCCGAGTCACAAACATATTACGCAATCGCATTGAGCCATCACACCTACCCGCATTTTGCTGTCCGCACGCAATATTTCCCAGCAGCCGCAATATCACAATCGGCTACCATCTGTCAGCTAAGAATCTTTTATTACTACCCGCTTTTATATCATTGCATAAGGCTACCTTTCTGCCTTCCAAGACTAAGCGTTGTCTCCATCTGCATTCCTGCATTGCATAAGGATACCTTTCTGCCTTTCGAGGCTAAGCGTTGTCTCCATCTGCATTCCTGCATTGCATAAGGCTACCTTTCTGCCTCCCGAGACTAAGCGTTGTCTCCATCTGCATTTCCTGCATTGCATAAGGCTACCCTTCTGCCTTCCGAGACTAAGCGTTGTCTCCATCTGCATTCCTGCATTGCATAAGGCTACCTTTCTGCCTTCCGAGACTAAGCGTTGTCTCCATCTGCATTCCTGCATTGCATAAGGCTACCTTTCTGCCTTCCGAGACTAAGCATTGTCTCCATCTGCATTCCTGCATTGCATAAGGCTACCTTTCTGCCTTCCGAGACTAAGCGTTGTCTCCATCTGCATTTCCTGCATTGCATAAGGCTACCCTTCTACCTTCCGAGACTAAGCGTTGTCTCCATATGCGTTTCCTGCATTGCATAAGGCTACCTTTCTGCCTACCGTGACTAAGCGTTGTCTCCATCCTGCATTCCCTGCATTACATAAGGCTACCTTTCTGCCTTCCGAGGTTAAGCTCTACCTCCACCTGCATGGCTGAAATACCGCCACTTTATCTTTCTTGCATGGCTGAAATATCGCCACCTCACGTCTTGCAATCGGCTGAAATATCGCCAAACTTTACTTAAATTTCTGTCGGCTGAAATATCGCCATTTTACTTTTTACATCGGCTGAAATATCGCCATTTTATTTCATATCGGCTGAAATATCGCCAAACATTATTTCAATCTTCTGTCGGCTGAAACATCGCCAGTTTTATTTTCACATCGGCTGAAACATCGCCTGTTTTGTTTAAATCATATGTCGGCTGAAACATCGCCATTTACGTTTTTGCATCGGCTGAAATACCGCCAAACCTTGCATTTCATGGGCTGAAATATCGCCAAATTGTCCAAAGGTGTCATCGTTCGGAGGCATCATCTTCATAGCCCGAGAACACCATGCCATGGCTCGAGGACCCCACTTTATATCTTGCACATTATTATTCAAAGGCATCATGGTTCGGAGGCACCATCATCATGGCCCGAGAACGTCATTTTATAGCCTGCGAATCCTTTAATTTTGCGCTTCATGGCCCAGGACATCATGGTCCGAGGACGTCATCCTAACCGTCCGAGGACAGCATTCATGGTCCGACGGAAACTTGCATCATGTTTTAGTTTATGCACAATATACGCCTATATTGCTCACTTGCAAGTACACCGGCTAACAATGGCCGTCTCAGCAGGAGCGGTCCCGCTCCGGTTCTCGCAGCTGATCAGCTTCCCAAATACCTCTTGCCTCTCCAAAAGCATCACGTCCGTCCTTTCGAATCTCCATCGGCATGTTCCGTCAATGGTTCCTGAACTACATACGTCCTGATTCCTGTAAAATCAGGGATATGTAGGCAGCTCAAAAACCAGAGCTCGGTCAAATTCTTTGAAAATCGCCACTTCCGGTCCAAATTGGCTATCATATCTTTACCCGACAACTCTTTCATCCTTCCCGGGTAAAGAGGAGCAGCCGTTGGAAGTGACTGCCATCTCTTTCCATTCCTCAATCAACCTCGCGTTCTTCTCATGTATTTCCCGGTGCTCATTTTCAGAGTCGTGGACCCTTTTGCGTAGCCTATTGTACTTGACCTGAGTTTCAGCTTCCTCATCTATGATTTTGTTCCCTCGACCGGTCCCTGGTGTCACCATCTGTTGATACCCAATTTT
>NW_017698646.1:0-2652 GCF_001879085.1 Nicotiana attenuata | reverse complement strand
AAAACACGAAATTAAAGGGTGAATTTGCGATTAGATTAATGGGTTTTAGTCAAAGGAGAGTAGAGAATCGTTACCCGGTGATTGCCCTTGAAAAACCCTTGAAATTGCTCCCAAATCCGAGCTCCCAAGCTTGTGTTTTGATAAAAATGGCTAACCCTCGGTTTTGAATTGTTTATAACTGCCCAGGTATTTGTTCAATGCGATCGCAGGAATTGGGCTGCGATCGCGAAGAGTAAAGTTAAAAGGCTCCTGAAAATGGTCTATGCGGACGCATCCCAAGCCATGCGATCGCAGAGGAGAAGGAAACCGAGCTATGCGATCGCGAACTGGGCCACGCGATCGCGAAGAGGAAATAGCGATGAGGCACCAGCTCCTAAGTTCTACTATGCGAACGCGTGAGTGCATTTGCGAACGCGAAGAAAGGGGAAGCTGGCTTCTGCGATCGCGAACCATATACTGTGATCGCGTAGAACAAAAATATCACCCTCCGAATTTACACTATGCGATCGCGGAAGAAATGATGCGATCGCAGAGAAGGAAAATGGTCTGCAACAGCTGAAGCAAAATCTGCAACTTTGAACAACACAAAAATGCCCCGTTGAGCATCCGAAACACACCCGAGGCCCCCGGGACCTCAACCAAACCTACGGACATATCCCATAACATCATTCAAACTTGTACCAATCCTTAAACCACCCTAAACAACGCCGGAAACACGAATTAATCAAAGATTCAAGCTTAAGAACTTCAAATTCCAACAAAACACACTTTCGATCAAAAACCAAACCAAACCTCGCCCGATGACCTGAAATTTCGCACACACATCCCAAATGACATGACGGAGCTACTGCAACTTCCGGAATTCCAGTCCGACCCTCGGATCAAAAACTGACTATCGGACCGGGAACTTCAAAAATTCAAACTTCGGCATTTCAAGCCTAAATGAGCTACGAGCCTCCAAAACACATTCCAAACACGCTCCCAACCCCGAAATCACCTAACGGAGCTAACGGAACCATCGGATTTTCATTCCGAGGTCTTCTTCACACTGTTCCGATTACGGACCATTTTTCAATTTTTAAGCTCTCATTTAGGGACTAAGTGTCCCAAAACACTCCGAATCCCAACACCGAACGTCCCGGCAAACCAAAATAGCAGAAATGAACTTAGGGGAAGCAGTTAATGGGGAATCGGGGCGTAAATTCCAAAAATGATTGGCCGGGTCGTTACATTCATAAACTACAATTCCAATTCATAAACTAAAATTCCAATTCATATCCTAAAGGTTCAATTCATACCCTTAAATTTCAAGTCATATCCTAAAATTTCAATTCATAACTAAACTTTCAAGACAATACAAAGATTCAAGGTTATAATTCAAACCTAAAAGTTAGGATTATATCCGAAAAATTTAAGCTACTAACAATTATAAACCCTAAAAGTTTTGGGTTTCATCTCTTCAAACCATTTCTTCCCCAAATTAGTAGGTAAAACTAAATATTTTAACTACTAACAATTATCATATATTTAATTTAGCTAAGAACAATTAATTTTTACAAATCAAACTAGAAGGAATTAAACAAAATTAGTGTATTTCGAAAAAAACAAAGGAAGGAGAGAGAAACCTACCTGAACAGTGGAGGACACTGGCGGTGGAGCTGCTGCTGCCGGTGGGCGTCGGTGGCGTCGGTGGAGGGAGACGGAAGGGGATGGGGGGTTTGAGTGTGAGAGAGAGAAAAAAATAAGAGAATATGAGGGGAAAACCATATTTAGCTACTGCTTTTACAAAAAGCGACCAACATTGGTCGCTAATTTTGGTAGCAAAAATGTATTGACTATTTTGACCAAAATAGCGACCAAAGTTGGTTGCTAAATTCTGACCGTTTGACCAGAATAGCGACCAACATTGGTCGCTATATCTAAAAAATATTAAATTATACGCCATACTTAGTGCATAGTACACTTATACTTAGTGCATAGTACATCGTAACTATATATATATATTATATATATATATATATATATATATATATATATATGCCATATTCGATATAATATTATCTAATACACTTATACTTAGTGTATAGTACAACGTAAGTATATATATTATATATATATATATACGCCATATATATATTCGATATAATATTACCTAATACACTTATACTTAGTGCATATTACAGCGTAAGTATATTATATATATATATATATATATATATATATATACACGCCATATTCGATATAATATTACCTAATACACTTATACTTAGTGCATAGTACAACGTAACTATATATATTATATATATATATATACGCCTTATTCGATATAATATTACCTAATACACTTATACTTAGTGCATAGTACAGCGTAACTATATATATTATATTATATACGCCATATATATTCGATATAATATTACCTAATACAGTTATACTTAGTGCATAGTACAACGCAACTATATATATATATATATATATATATATATATAGCCTTATTCGATATAATATTACCTAATACACTTATACTTAATGCGTACAGCGTAAGTATATATATTTGTCACGACCCGAATTTCCCACCCTCGGGAGTCGTGATGGCGCCTACTAATAGGAGCTAGGCAAGCCAATTAATTTAACACTTCTCTCAACATCATT
>NW_017698645.1:0-2652 GCF_001879085.1 Nicotiana attenuata | reverse complement strand
AGTCGCGCGGTCGACGTGGGAAACTTCATAGAGTATGCATTTTGGCCTTCTCGCGCGCGGACCGCACAAAAATGTCACGCGGACCGCGCAGAGAACTTCAGAGACTCAACTTCCATTGCACCAGCCTGCGCGGACCGCACTGTTTTGGTGCGCGGCCGCATAGGCAAACTTCAGAGACCTTATGATTTTTGCTACTTTTGCCCTGCACTGGTCCAACCTCAACCCTGCAACATCTCACAAACCATGAGTTGAAAAATCCTAATCTACAACGGAAAAGTAAAAAGAAAGAAAAAGACATGGGTTGCCTCCCAAGAAGCGCCTGATTTAACGTCGCGGCACGACGCATTTTACCACAATATCACCTCAAATGAAGGAGCGCCACCACGTGGCTGTCATCAATCTTCCCCAAGTAATGCTTCACACGATGCCCATTGACTCGGAAAACTTCACCACTTTTGTTCTTTAGATCAATAGCACCAAATGGGGTCACCCCAACAACTTCAAATGGACCACTCCACCTAGACTTGAGCTTTCCCGGGAATAACCTCAACCGGGAGTTGAAGAGAAGAACCATGTCACCCACCTTGAACTCTTTACCTCGAGCATACTTGTCATGGAGGTACTTCATCTTGTCTTTGTACAAAGACGAGCTGGAGTAAGCATGAAATCTAAACTCATCAAGCTCATTCAATTGCTCCACTCGGAGATTTGCTGCAACACCCCATTCCAAGTTCAACTTCCTCAATGCCCACATAGCCTTGTGTTCAAGTTCCACTGGAAGATGGCAAGCTTTACCAAACACCAACCGATACGGAGACATACCAATTGGAGTCTTGTAAGCCGTCCGATAAGCCCAAAGAGCATCATCCAATTTCTTCGACCAATCAGTCCTATTGGCATTCACCGTTTTGGACAGAATACTCTTGATCTCCCGATTTGAGACTTCCACTTGTCCACTAGCTTGTGGATGATAGGGGTGGTTACTTTGTGATTAACTCCATACTTGGCAAGCAATGAATCAAAAGCCTTGTTGCAAAAATGGGAACCCCCATCACTAATAATGGCCCGGGGAGTACCAAATCTCGTAAAGATACTCTTCTTCAAAAATGCTACAACACTTCGGGCTTCATTGTTGGAAAGAGCCACGGCTTCCACCCATTTTGAAACATAGTCCACCGCCACGAGAATGAAAGTACTACCACAGGAGCTCACGAAAGGACCCATGAAATCGATGCCCCAAACATCAAAAATATCCACCTCAAGAATTGTATTGAGGGGCATCTCATCCTTCTTGAAAATACCGCCGGCTCTCTGACATGCATCCCAACTCTTCACTAAGTCACTAGCATCCTTGAACAACGTGGGCCAATAAAAACCACAACTCAAAACTTTTGAGGCTGTCCTCACCCCCCCCCCCTCCCCCCCATGATGACCACCATAGGGAGAGGAGTGACAAGCCTCCAATATGCTTATTTGTTCACTTTCCGGCACACATCTCCTTAGCACTCCATCCGTGCAAATTTTAAACAAATACGGATCATCCCAATAAAAATCCAAACTATCCCGCTTGAGTTTCTTCTTTTGGTTGGAAGAGAGCTCGCACGGGATGTTACCAGTCACAATGAAGTTGGCGATGTCCGCGAACCATGGCATCTCACACATAGAAACGGAAAGAAGCTGCTCGTCAGGGAACCTATCATTGATCTCAATTCCATCACTTGGTCTCCCATCTTCATCTAAACGGAACAAATGGTCGGCAACTTGATTCTCGCTTCCCTTTCTATCCACGATCTCTAAATCAAATTCCTGAAGGAGTAGCACCCATCTCATCAATCTTGCTTTCAAATCCTTTTTAGTCATCAAATACCGAAGGGCTGCATGGTCCGTGTGTATGATCACCTTTGCCCCCATAAGGTAAGGTCTAAATTTCTCCATCGCGAACACAATAGCCAATAGCTCCTTTTCTGTCACTGTGTAGTTTCTCTGGGCCTCATTCATAGTCTTGCTAGCATAATACACAGGATGGAACATTTTGTTGATTCTTTGGCCTTGCACCGCCCCAACCGCTACATCACTCGCATCACACATAAGTTAAAAAGGCAAGTCCCAATTAGGAGCAGTGATTATAGGGGTTGTTGTCAACTTGTGTTTCAGTAACTCAAAAGACTCCATGCATTTCTCATCAAAAATAAACTTGACATCCTTCTCTAACACTTGCAAAGCGGGTTCACATTTTGGAAAAATCTTTAATGAACCGCCGGTAGAAACCGGCATGACCAAGAAAACTCCTCACCCCTTTGACAGAGGTAGGGGAGGGAGTCTTGAGATAACCTCTATTTTTGCCTTATCAACTTCAATTCCTTGCCTTGAGATTTTGTGGCTCAATACAATTCCCTCTTGCACCATAAAGTGGCATTTCTCCCAGTTGAGCACAAGGTTGGTTTCTTCACATCTTGCCAAAACCCTATCCAAGTTTACCAAACATTCTTCAAATGAATCTCCCACCACACTGAAGTCATCCATGAATACCTCTAAGATATCCTCCACCATGTCGGTGAAGATTGCCATCATGCATCTTTGAAAGGTCGCTGGGGCATTACATAATCCGAATGGCATTCTCGAGAACGCGAACGTGCCATAAGGACATGTAAA
>NW_017698644.1:0-2653 GCF_001879085.1 Nicotiana attenuata | reverse complement strand
CGCCTAGTTAACAAGATGTTCGAGAATCAATTAGGCAAAACCATGGAAGTTTATATTGATGATATGTTAGTTAAATCCCTGCGCGCAGAGGAACATCTTAGCCATTTGCAGGAAACTTTTGCTATATTAAAGCAATATAACATGAAGCTGAACCCGGAGAAATGCGCGTTCGGGGTCGGATCCGGAAAGTTCCTAGGATTTATGGTGTCCAACAGGGGAATCGAGATCAATCCGGATAAGATTAAGGCAATCGAGGACATAAAGATTGTCGATAACGTAAAGGCCGTCCAACGGCTCACCGGGCGCATAGCTGCTCTAGGCCGGTTCATATCCCGATCCTCGGAGAGGAGCCATCGATTTTTCAATCTTCTAAAGAAGAAGAATGATTTCACGTGGGGACCAGAATGCCAGCACGCCCTAGAGGAACTCAAAAGGTACCTTTCTAATCCACCTTTGTTGCATACTCCGAAAATCGGAGAGCCTCTATACCTATACTTGGCCGTATCGGAAGTAGCCGTCAGTGGGGTCCTAGTTAGGGAAGAACAGGGCACCCAGTTCCCCATCTACTACGTAAGTAGGACACTAGGGGAAGCGGAAACGAAGTATCCTCACCTAGAAAAATTGGCATTAGCCCTAATTAGTGCCTCAAGAAAATTGAAGCCATACTTCCAAAGTCACCCCATACATGTTGTAACTACATACCCATTAAGAAATGTCATGCATAAGCCCGAATTGTCCGGCCGGCTGGCCAAGTGGGCCATAGAGGTTAGCGAGTACGATATCCAATATCGACCTCGAACCTCGATTAAGTCGCAAGTATTGGCTGATTTTATCGCCGACTTCACTCCGACCCTTATTCCCCTGGCCGAAAAAGAGCTCCTGCTGAGCTCGGGAACTCCGTCCGGAGTATGGACATTGTTCACGGACGGAACTTCGAACGTAAAGGGGTCGGGATTGGGGATCATACTAAAACCTCCTACCGGGGACATCATTAGGCAGTCTATACGGACGAGGAGGTTGACTAACAATGAAGCCGAGTATGAGGCTATGATTGCAGGTTTAGAATTAGCCAGGAGCCTCGGCGCCGAAGTGATCGAAGCCAAGTGCGATTCTCTTCTTGTGGTAAATCAGACGAACAAAATGTTCGAGGCCAGGGAGAGCCGGATGCAAAGGTATGTCGACAAACTCCAAAACACCTTGCACAAATTCAAAGAATGGACTCTCCAACACGTA
Source organism: Nicotiana attenuata (assembly GCF_001879085.1). Classification (NCBI taxonomy): domain Eukaryota; kingdom Viridiplantae; phylum Streptophyta; class Magnoliopsida; order Solanales; family Solanaceae; genus Nicotiana; species Nicotiana attenuata. Next base: position 1,420 of record NW_017698644.1, on the reverse strand, counting down.
CCCCGAGATCAAAACAGCGAGGCCGATGCCCTCGCCAATCTGGGCTCGACGGTCGAGGACGACGAGCTCGAGTCCGAAAAGGTGGTACAGCTAATGAGGTCGGTCGTAGAAGAAGGGCACGCCGAGGTCAACTCAACTAGCCTTACTTGGGACTGGAGAAACAGGTATGTGGACTATCTAAAAACAGGAAAACTCCCACAGGACCCCAAAGAATCAAGGGCATTGAGAACAAAAGCGGCCCGTTTTTGTTTGGCCGAGGACGGAGTCTTATATAAAAGAACCTTCGGAGGACCACTCGCCATATGCCTTGGCCCCGGAGACACAGAGTACGTATTGAGGGAAATCCACGAAGGGTCATGTGGCAACCATTCGGGCGCGGATGCGTTGGTCCGAAAAATAATTCGAGCTGGATACTACTGGGTCAACATGGAACAGGATGCAAGGGAATTTGTACGAAGATGCGGCAGGTGTCAAAGGCATGCGCCATTCATCCATCAGCCTGCTGAGCTGCTGCATTCGGTCATCTCCCCATGGCCTTTCATGAAATGGGGAATGGACATAGTGGGCCCGCTTCCTCGAGCTCCAGGTAAGGCTCAATTTATTCTTTTGGTTACTGACTATTTCTCCAAATGGGTTGAAGCGCAGGCTTACGAAAAGGTTCGAGAGAAAGAAGTAATCGACTTCCTTTGGGACCACGTCGTGTGTCGGTTCGGGATGCCTTCCGAAATAGTATGTGACAATGGGAAACAGTTCGTTGGGAGCAAGGTATCAAAATTCTTCGAGGATAACAAGATCAAGAGGGTATTGTCAACCCCGTACCATCCCACCGGAAACGGGCAGGCTGAGTCGACCAACAAGACCATCGTTCAGAACCTAAAGAAAAGGTTACAAGACGCAAAAGGAAAATGGAGGGAGATGCTGCCCGAAATCCTATGGGCCTACCGGACAACCGAAAGGACTAGTACCGGTGCCACTCCTTTCTCTTTGGTTTACGGAGCCGAGGCCTTGATCCCAGTCGAGGTGGGCGAACCCAGCGCTAGATTCCGGTATGCAACCGAGGTTACCAACCAAGAAGCAATGCTCACCAGCTTGGATCTTTTAGACGAAAGGAGAGAGGCCGCACTAGTTAGGATGGCAGCTCAGAAACAAAAGATCGAGAGATATTATAACCGAAGGGCTCGTCTTCGACACTTCAATATAGGGGACTTGGTACTAAGAAAGGTCACCCTCAACACTCGAGACCCTAACGAAGGGAAATTAGGACCGAACTGGGAAGGCCCTTACACCATTTTGAAGGTAACCGGAAAGGGTTCGTACAAGTTAGGAACGATGGATGGGAAAGAACTACCCAATAACTGGAATATAGGCCACTTGAAGAGATACTACTGCTAAAGGTAAGTCTTCTTTCTTCTTCGCTTCC
>NW_017698643.1:0-2654 GCF_001879085.1 Nicotiana attenuata | reverse complement strand
GACACCGCAAAATATAATCTCGTCACAATACGAGCAAGCACCTTCCTACTCTATGCACCGAGCACTCTTTACTAACAACAACTTAAGACATCCTGTGATTCTCACACACATACGAGGTACCGTATAACCTTTGAAAATAAAATAAATTCCTCCACAGCCATCCTTGACCCCAATCTCCGTAAGCCATAGCTAACTCACCAATGCGCCTCAAACTGGAACCAACATAGTATTTAGCCGTGCAATAAACTTAATCAATAGCAACTCCCCAACTTGGCTCGAAGCCATAGCTCAAAACGCAGTCAAAAAAATCATACGCATGTACTCTATTACTGCCATAATATCATAGTGAGATTAACCTCACTCCCTTATAAGCTTGTGAAAACATAGATCAGTTAGAATTTTAACTCTTCTGCAATTCTCACCTTCATCTTAGCGATAGGTACACCCACTCTCTAAGCGACCAATTTAGATTTTGACACATCTTCTTCACTTGTAAATGAGATATTCTAACATACACATAAGGATCACACCACTTTAGAACACTCTGCAGGAGATAACCTACCTGTTTTCGCCTCAATATAATATTTCTGCATATCCTCCACCATTATACACATCACACAGTTACTTAGCCTTCCCGAGTCCGAACTCATACCGCAACATGCACTTACTTCACTCCCAACTAGGAGCCTTGAGAAGATTCTTCACATGCCCATAACTCGGGGTTACATATCCATTCACAATGGGGATCATACACTTAATAGTTCATCTATCATCTAGAAGGCCTTCCTCGCCACTTCCAAGTTGTACAGATACCTCTCGCAGTGCTAACGTACTCATCACATAGCTACCCAACCGTCATTCCCGCTAATAGGGACAATACCGAACGTCTAAGTTCAAAACACAGCTCACGTAATCAGCATCTTGGTGCTCAAGCCATAGGCGAAAATCCGGCCTCAAGTCCACCCAACTGGCCCGACATCAACTCACAAGGATCACGTCTCACCCCTCGATCAGGGCATCACAAGCTATTTAGGCACATCTGTTACTGAGCGCTCACGCGCGCGTACGAACACGTCGAATGAATTTCAAGAGTTTCTTTTCAAGCTGAATCAAGAACGCACGATAAGAATTCAAGAATGTGAAGTTTTCCTAAAGGTTCTGCAGCCTCTCGAGGATAAGTACAGACGTCTCCGTACCGATCCACGAGACTCTACTAAACTGGCTCATGACTCGCGAGACCAAGTAACCTAGGCTCTGATACCAACTTGTCACGACCCAACCCCGGTCGTGATGGCGCCCAACACACTGCTACGCAAGCCCGACCATTTAGACAACCTTGAACGATTAATCATAGTGGATAATTAAATATTCACAAATAAATACCAAATTTAACGCGGAATTTCTGAAATAGTTTCTAGCATTTGAAACCCCAAAATAAAAATACTAATCAGCCCACAAAATTTGGTGTCACGAACATGAGCCTCTAATACAGAATATTCACCTATTACAAGTCTGTCTAGAAAAAAATGCGAATAAAAGGATAAAGATAGATGAGAGAGATCAGGGCTGCGAACGCCGTGCAGCTACCTCGATACTCCCGGATGAATGCTGCTCAGCTAAACAAGTCCTCACTCACCATGTGGTGTACCTGGATCTGCACACAAGGTGCAGGGAGTATTGTGAGTACTTCCAACCCAGAAAGTAATAAACATAAATAAGGGTTGAGAGTAAGAAATCCTGGACAGGCACAGAGTAAGCTATAATTACAGCAGCTCAATCTAAATAATATCCACTCATTAAACCAATGAAAACAATTATAGAAATATCACAATAGATAAATAAGTAAATGGCAATCAAGTATGCAATGCAACACATAAACCGGTACCTCCAGTACCCTGCTGCGGCCGTGCAGCCCGCTCCATTATTTAACGTCGACGGCGCTCACTGGGGGTGTGCAGACTCCGGGAGGGGCCCCTTACGGCCCAAGCGCAATAATAAGCCATCTCGTGGCATCAAACAGGCCCTTGGCCTCATATCAATATCATTATCATACCACTGCGGCGTGCAGTCCGATCCAATAATCAGTCCAAAATCACATAAGCCTTTCGGCACAATAGTATAAAAATATTCAGCCCAAACTTTATTTAAAAATTTTAATTTAGTTTCTGCTTTAAGAAAAATGGCTGAGTTTACAAAACAGTGTCAAACACTAGGACTGAGTTCAATATCTATAAATATGGTAAGAAACCAGTAAAAACAATCCCTGAAGGATTCAAGTAGTTGGCACGAAGCCCAATTATAACAATTAATCCATTTTTACAAGGATATTACAAATCTACAATCAATTAGGTAGTAATTTTATTAAACGGGACGGACCAAGTCACAATCCCCGACGGTGCTCTACCCCACGCCCGTTATCCGGCGTGCAAGTCACCTCACATAGCACTACGTTGTGCAAATTCGGGGTTTCAAACCCTCAACACAGCATTTACATCTATTACTAACCTCAAGCTGGCCAAAGTCCTAGCTTGCTATGCCCTTGCCTTTCTAATTCACGTCTTCGTGCGTCGAATCTGACCAAAACCACAACGAATACGTCACAATATGCCAATGGGACAATACCCAATCGAAAATAATCGAAAAACATTGAAATT
>NW_017698642.1:0-2654 GCF_001879085.1 Nicotiana attenuata | reverse complement strand
TGGTTTATTTTGTTGTCATTTCTGTTGTCCGGGTTATTTCAGGGTTGTAATCCGGATATTGTCTTGTGACTCAAACCCTTCTATCTTTTCACTTTGCCTTGTTTGTTTAGACGTAATAGCTTGTTTAGTGCTGTCTAGGTTGTTTGCTTGTTCTGTTGTTTAAACCCTTTCACCGTCAGTCTAATACAATTATCTGTTTCCTGCCATTTCTAGTCATTTTGTTTATTTTTCTTCTCCTTTTACAATTCTTTTCATGCTGGTTTTGGTGACATGACATGCACGCATAATTCTCAGCCTGGTTTTAAAAGTCAGTTTAGTAATGAAGCAATGAAACAATATTGAAGACGATAGGGATATTTGAGGGAAATAAGTAAGGGCATTTTGAGATCACTTCGAACCCAAATTGTGTGAAATTGGGGCAGACGGAACATAAAGAAATACTGTTGAAATGCATCATGCCACATCGGTTTGAAACCAAAGGCAAGTTTGCCCCAAGTCTACAGGGGCCGTTCGTGGTACCGTGGTTGTTGTCCAACGGTGCTGGGTAATTGACAAATGTAGAAGGCAAATGTGTGGATATGGTTATTAATTCTGGTACAATCAAAAGATGTTACGTATGTTTTCCTCATGTTTGTTTAATTGTGTAGTTTGTACTTGGCATGTTTTAGAGATTGGAATGACGAAGGCATTTGGTTCTGCTATCCAAACACTTTATCCTTTGTTACCCCTTTGAGCCTCGGTTATTTTCTTGCACACCCCTCTTTCGGAATCAATAATAAAACTCGTAAGCCCGTGCGGGGAAAGTAAGTGGAGAAATAAGAGAAAAACAGTGAAAAAGAAAAAAGAAGAGAAAAGAAAAAGAAAAGAAAAGAAAAAAGAAGAGAAAAGAAAAGAAAAGGAAAAAAGAAGAGAAAAGAAAAAGAAAAGAAAAGAGAAGGAAAAGAAAAGAAATGAAAAGAAAGAAAAGAAAAGTGGAAGAAAAGGAAAGATCGCAACAATGAAGTAATTCTATGACCTGAACTACGTGACTTGATCCCGAAAGGGTATGTAGCCAGCCTCTCTCTGAGGTTTAGTTACACCAAATAAAAATCCAAAAGTCCCCAAGAAAGAAACTGGGGCAGAAGTTGTGGTTGTTGTGAGAAATCTGATTCCGAAAGTTGTAATTTTGAGCCCATGTTGAATTGTTTTGAGCCTTTGATACCCTTTCTTCCTAACCCTGTCCAAAAGCCTGCATTACGGTCCAAAGAAAGACCTTCTGATTAATCTTCGAGAGATGCCAAGTCAAGCGAGTAGAGGTGAACCATATCAGGGGCAACACTCCGGTCCAAACAAGGGAAATGAAGAATGAGAGAGTCTTGATGATAAATGCCCTCACGGGTACCGCAAGGCGATGAAAGCTGAGAGAAAACAAAATGAGAGAGTCTTATTGGTGAAAACCTTCACAGGCACCATAAGGCGATAGTGAGGTGAGAGAAAGACCAAATTGAGAGAGGCTTGATGGTGAAAACCCTTCGGGCACTACAAGTCGAATAAGGATTGTGAATCAGATCGGATAAGCGGAGCATTGAAGCCCAGTTTCACGGCGAAAAGGTACAACAAGAGCTGAACATCGGATTTGCTTAACAAAATCGGTTGTAGGTGCATGTCAAGGTCATCAGAGTCGGTATCCACATCCGATAGGTTTCTACTTTGTAGTTTTCTTGTTAGGAATCATCTCTTTCCATTATCCTTTACTCTGTTCATTTTGTCTTGTTTACGCCCTCTTCCTGAGTCTGTTTGGTCATAACAAGTGAGAAATGACTTCAAAATCTGCCACCAGCTTTCCAATTGAACAAAACGGGATCTGGCCAGCATATCAAATCGTCATAAGTAAGGAAAAAACAGCAGGCACACTGAGTTGGCAACAATCTACATGCTTTGGGATCCTTGTGAAATGCAAGGGCTTGGTATTTGTCAATTCATGAACAACGCAACAAATGAAGGGTTTAGGGTGAACGGATCAAAGGTATTTTCGGTAAAACACGAAAGGTTTGGTACATATCAGATGGAGGGTGTTTGGTGAACGGATCAGAGATATTTTCTGCGTTAAGGGTAACAAAGAAAGTGGTTAGCAAGGTCTCCAAGTGAGAATCAGTTATCAAGGCAAGTGAAGGAACAATAAACTTCAAGGCCGAGGCCAGTGGTTAAGTCAAGAAAGAACATCATGTACACGAAGTGGGGGCAATAGACGTGCTTTAAAAAGGGGTTAGTCCATAAACAAGAAAGGTCTTCGAGTGGAAATCAGTCATCTTGGCAAATGCAGAAGCAGCCGCCCTCAAAGTTCAAGGCCACAAACTAACCACCACTTTAAACTCACAAGTTTTCTTTGTTTGAAACAGGAACAAAGCAGTGCAAGAAAGTTGGTTCAACAATAAGAAAAAAAAAGAAAAAAAAAGAAAAGGAAGAAGAGGAGAGCCGACAAAAGGGAAGTTTCTCAAATCTTCGCCCTTGCCTGTCTTGCTAGCGTGCATAAAATGCTGCCATTGCTTTTCACATTTTTTTCCTCCTAGGACAAAAAGTCCTAGTCTGATGAATTTTCTCCTAGGATCTACATTTACCCCCCGTTGATGAATCTTTCTCCTAAGATAGAAAACCTAGTCTGATGAGTTTCTCCT
>NW_017698641.1:0-2654 GCF_001879085.1 Nicotiana attenuata | reverse complement strand
ACGAGATCCAGGGGCCCTCCACCTACTCCTCCTCCCAGTCCTGTCAGACACAAAAATAAAGGAAAAATGGAAGATTCGAACAACTCAGCTGAACGGGTAGAGGTCACTCATGGTACTCTGGTCCCCAAGGAAAATGCATCCCAACTAGAACAAAAGTTGTTGAAGTTTCAGGAAGAACTTGATCAAGTCCGAAATCTGGCAAATCTGTCATTTCCCTCACCACTCCAGAGGTTACTTTCCCAAAAACTCAGAATCCTGTACCTCCGCAAAACATCCCAAAGCAACAAAACCATCCCAAAGCAACAAAACCATCCCACTCCTCACCACCACTGCAACACCTGCCATACCTCAAATAACACCCCACTGCTCATCCCAGAACTCCAGAACTCCACAAATGACCACTGCCACACCCAACATAATACCCCCATCTACGTGGAGACTATGCCACACTCCACCTAGCCCATCTCAAGCACACCCGAGTCCGAGGATAAGGACTTGCTCATCATAAATCTGGCCGAAGAGCTTAAGAAGTTGACTAGCAGAATTCAAGGCGTTGAAGGTAGTAAGGGAATTGAGGGGCTAAACTATGAAGATCTTTGCATACAGCCCGATGTCGAACTGCCCAAGGGGTACAAACCTCCCATGTTCGAGATGTTTGATGGTAGAGGGGATCCAAAGGTCCACTTGAGAACATACTGTGACAAGCTGGTCGGAGTAGGAAGAGACGAGAAAATCCGCATGAAGCTTTTCATGAGGAGCCTGAAGGGAGACGCTTTATCTTGGTACATTAGCTAGGATCCGAAGAAGTGGTCAAGCTGGGTAAGCATGGCGTCTGATTTTATGGACAAATTCAGGTTCAACACAGAGAATGCACCATATGTGTTCTATATTCAAAACTTGAAGAAGAAACCCACAGAGACCTTCCGTGAGTATGCTACTCGATGGAGATCAGAAGCTGCTAAGGTTAGGCCTGCTTTGGAAGAAGAGAAAATGAACAAATTCTTCGTTCGAGCCCAAGACCCACAGTATTATGAAAGACTGATACTGATCGAGAATCATAAATTTTCTGATATCATCAAGCTAGGAGAAAGGATCGAGGAAGGCATCAAGAGTGGTATGGTTACGAACTTTGAATCCTTGCAGGCTACCAATAAGGCTTTACAATCTGGCGGTACGCTAAGAAAAGGGACGTAGGTGCTGTAATGGTTGCAGAGAGAACCAAATCCCCTATCAAATACCAAACATATCCAATGCCTCCGCCCACATATCAACCTACTCTAAATTACCAAGCACCCTCACCCTCTTACCATACTCCATCACCCACTTATCAATCAGCTCCACCTCCCGCATATCAGCCCACTTCACCTAAATACTCCCAACCAGCACATGTTTACCAAGCCTACAACATCCAACCATCCCACTATCAATCACCTCCCCCACGTCAAAACTTCCTTAGACCTCGACCAAATTTTGATCGCAGACCTCCCAAACAGTATACCGCCATTGCTGAACCAATTGACCCGCTGTACGAAACGCTCAAGGCTGCTGGTTATGTCACCCCTATCCCTGCTATCTTCTTAGTGGGTCAATCCAAATAAATCCTGTGCATACCATTCCGGCATGAAAGGACATACCATTGATGAATGCCGCTCTCTGAAAGATAAGATCCAAACTTTGATTGATAACAAGATCATTATAGCAAAGGAACCTGCTCCGAATGTCCGCAATAACCCTATGCCAGACCACAAGGGCGGAGGTGTTCACATGATCGAGATAGAGGACGACTAGGACCCCAAGGGATCAATCGGTTTAATCACAGAAGGCGACTTTGCAAAGAAGCCAGTAGTCACCCTTAATCCGATTGTGTTCCAGATTCAGCCTTCTGGGGATGCCGAGGTAAACATGTCCATGCTACTCGAGTTTGAAGCACCATCCTCTGCAAAGACGCCAGCGCCGATTGAAGTTGAGTTTATGTCGCCAGCAAACGAACCTACACCCTTTGAAGTTGCAGTTTTACCGCCTAAGGGGCCTACTCCGTTCGGGGTAAAGATAGCCACGCCAATTCCAGTGGTAATGTCAGCCATAACACCGTTCCATACAAAGGCTATACCATGGGACTACAAAGCCGAAGCCAAAAGAAAGGGGAAGGTCAAGTTCGGGGAAGCCGTTGCGGCACAGGGTATGACAAGAACCGGCAGCGTTTATACCCCGGAGCATTTGGCCGAGTCAAGCAAACAGGCCTCTAGTCGGCCAACCATCACTGAAACTAGGCCCGGCAATCTCTGGAGAAAGATACAAGCCAAAGAATACTCAGTCATTGATCAGCTGAACAAAACACCGGCACAGATTTCTATCCTTGCTTTGCTACAAAGTTCCGATACACACAAGAATGCCTTGCTAAGAGTGCTGAGTGAGGCATATGTACCAAGTAACATCACCGGCGGAGAGATGGCTAACATGGTAGGACAAGTATTGGAAAGTCACAAGATCACTTTTCACGAAGATGAGCTGCCGCCAGAGGGGTTGAGTCACAACAAGGCATTGCACATCACCGTGCAGTGCGGAGATTATTTTATCACCAGGAACCTGATTGACGGAGGGTCCAACCTCAACATTTGTCCGCTGGTAACACTCAGGACATTGGGAAAACGGCT
>NW_017698640.1:0-2654 GCF_001879085.1 Nicotiana attenuata | reverse complement strand
AGAGGGTCATTTCCGTTTAGAGCCATGTGTACCTGATGGATCAACACAAATAAAGTTAGTAAAAGAAGGAAGAGAAGCAAAACACAAAACTAGCTACACAAATAGTCAACACCGTAAGTTCCCCGGCAACGGCGCCAAAAAGTGATCGCAGCGGACTCAACCTTAGGAAGAGTGGGCGCTAATACTTTTACCCAATAGTGGTATCAGGGTCAATTTCCACAGGGAGCTAGAAAGGGAGTTGGATATTTGCTTAGCCTAGAAATGCGTGTTTGCTTCCAATTGATCTTCTAACATTTTTTTGGGGTTTTATGATTATCAACTACAATTTAACAACTACTAATTATAACTAAATTATGCTAAGATATTAATTCTAGGTTGTATGCAAGATAGAGAAAGACACTAGGGTCGTGACATTTACCTAGGTGGTCAACTAACGGGTAGAGATTCCTAATACAAGAATGATGATTATGGGGCTTATGCTATAACCGTTGCACGATTGCACTCACTCTCACACCTCTCGGTAGAAAGAGTGATTTTGCCCAATTGACTCTCTCGAGACCAATTGGGTAGGCCAACAAGCCCAAGCAACTTAGAGTTCAAGTTGGGTAATTACTCTCTCGAGGTTTAACCCGTTAATTGGGACTACCATTCTCATGGGTCCATCGCAATTCCTTGTTGGGTTAATTTTGGAGTCATAGACACTCTTTCTCAAGAAGAGTCAAGACCCACTAAGCTAGACTTAGTGTTTGCAACCACCAAATTCTAGTTAAATCATAAAATTAACCCAAATAGCAAACACCCAACATCATTCAAGCATTAAACAATCGCACCCATTAATTACCCACCCTAGGGTTGAGCCACAACCCTAGCTAATGGGTTTAGCTAGACATAATTAAAGAAGAAATAGAAGATGAAACAACCATACTAATTAATTACTAATGTTAAACTACAATAATCTATGATAAAACAAACTCAAAATGCCAAAAATAGGCTAAAACTTTGGTTCTCACGAGCGCAACTCAATATCTGATACAATCCTCCACCTAAAAATGGCAAATATTCTATTTATACTAGGCTAAGAAAAATCGGACAAAAATACCCCTGCGGGGTCCGTGCGGTCTGCACGAAGCTGGCACGCGGCCGCACTGGGTTGCTTGACTTCTGAGACTTGCCTTCTGAAGATGTTGATGCGGACCGCACAATGATGGAGTGCGGCCGCATGATGACTGGCGCGGACCGCGTGAACTTGTAGTGCGGCCGCATGAGTGGCTTGTGATGGTCTATGGACTTTTGTGGTGCGGACCGCGTGATCCTGTAGCGCGGCCGCATTGGATGGTCTCTGGACTTTTGTAGTGCGGCCGCGCCGCTTCGATTGAGAATGCCAACTCTCTGAACTCCTATGGTGCGACCGCATGACATGATGGTGCGGTCCGCACCAAGTTCTGAGCTTTCATGATTTTTGACACTTGAGCAGGTTTCACTCTGTTTCGAGCCAATTTTTGACTTTAGTCATCTTGTTGCTCAAACCTGCAATCAAGTGCAACTTATAAGCATTCTGGGTCTATTTTATGCCAAATCATACATAAAGCATAGGCAAGTATGGGCATAAAACGTGTTAAAATCACAGTTATCAACTCCCCCAAACTTAAACCTTTGCTTGTCCTCAAGCAAGTAAAACAAGACCCACCCCTCAAAGGGAAACATCCAAGTAATTCCAGCTTATCCTAAAGTAACCTCATCACGCATCAATTGGGACTAACAATTGCCCTCAATACGAATGCATCATTAACACATTTTAAGCTTTTTTAAGAACTATGGATCAAATGTGACACAAGAGCATCAAGGGTTGACTCATTTCATCAAGGAGCTTTTCTCAAATACCTTGGTCATTGTGGAACCCTAACTCACACATCCTCAACTCTCCCTAAGCGAACCTCACCTTCTAGAGTAATGACACACAAACCGAGGTTGATGAATTTTTCACTCATTTCTCTCACAAAGAAGGTCATAAGTCCGGCTCTAGGTACCATATGCTTGCCCCTTATGTAAGTATCCACTAATGTAGGTTCCGTTCAACTCAAGATCATATAGGGCTTTTGTGGAGTCATTGTAAAGGCTTTTGGATAAGGGTAGGATATGTTTTGTTCAAGTGGGTTCAATCTTCCCTCAAGCACTTCTTTTGATTCATTTTGGCACGTTTTCTTGACTCATTTGAGTATTCACTTCTTTTTCAAGGGGTTAGAGAGACACACTGTCGCTCTTTTTTATACAATTCAACACATTTCTCCTTTTTCCACTTTTTCACAATCTTATTCACTTTTGTTTTCTTTGAATCCCTTTTTTGACCTTATTCAATTTGGTCTTTTTCTTTGTCTTGTCTTTTCTTCCTTTTTCATTGCCTTCCTTTTCTTTTGCTTTTTTTGCACCTTTTACCACATTGTTTCCTTTCTTGTCTCCCTCCCCTAAACTTAGATAACTGTCATCTACTCGAGGGAAGATTTAGGTGCCAAGAGAGGGTATCATTAAGAACGGGTATAGGCTTGTAGCTTTTGTTCTTGAAAGAAGAAGGTTTAAGGCTCAAAGGGGTTAGCTAGGGATCATTTCATTGGTAGGTCATGGAATTGTTCAATCTTAGCACTTCGGGTCAAAGAGAG
>NW_017698639.1:0-2654 GCF_001879085.1 Nicotiana attenuata | reverse complement strand
CTCGGTTGGACCCGTTGAAGTACATTTTTCAGAAGCCCATGCCCACAGGGAGGCTGGCGAAATGGCAAATCTTGCTTACGGAGTTTGATATTGTCTACGTGACCCGGACTGCAGTGAAAGCATAAGCGCTGGCTGATCATTTGGCCGAGAATCCAGTTGAGGATGAATATGAACCTTTGAAAACATATTTACCCCGACGAGGAGATAATGCATGTTGAAGAATTAGAACAAGTCGAGAAACCAGGATAGAAACTGTTCTTTGATGGAGCTGCCAACGCTAAGGGTGTCGGGATAGGAGCAGTACTGATCTCTGAGACAGGGCAACACTACCCTGTCACTGCTCAACTTCGTTTCTATTGCACCAATAACATGGCTGAATACGAGGCATGTATCTTGGGTTTGAGATTGGCTATAGACATGGGTGTCCAGGAAATCTTGGTCATGGGTGACTCAGATCTTCTGGTACACCAGATTCAGGGTGAATGGGAGACACGAGATTTGAAGCTCATACCTTTTCGACAGTGTTTGCATGAACTTTGTAACCGGTTTCAATCAATAGATTTCAGGCATATTCCAAGGATTCACAATGAGGTTGCCGACGCTTTGGCCACTTTGGCGTCAATGCTGCATCATCCAGACAAGGCATATATGGACCCGTTACAGATTCAGGTCCGAGATCAGCATGCCTATTGTAATATGGTGGAAGAAGAGCTTGATGGTGAGCCGTGGTTCCATGATATCAAAGAATATCTCCGGATGGGAGTGTGAGCACGTGATTTTTGCCCTAAGCAATAATTCCCAAAATTTCAAACAAAAAAAAAATTTCTTTAGTATTTTATAATTTTTTGTGAATTTTGTGGCATTTTGGTAATTGTTGCATTTTTATTTGTGCACTTTAACTCATATGAAAATACAAAAATATGCATTTGCATTTAGGATTTAATTTCATATTTTAGGATTAATTAGGGATTAATTTGTTTTAGAACAAAATACAAGGAAAATAACAAAAATAGTTCATTTTGCATTTTTAATTGTTAATTGTTGAATTTGTCATGAGTTTACTTTTAAATAGGACTTAGTCAATTTTTTTTTTAGCTTAATTTTGGAAATGAATTAGGTCTTTATGTTAATTTTGCATTTTAATAAAATCAGAAGGAAAATATAAATACAAAAATGAAAACAAAACAAAGTTAAAAGAGAAAATTGGAAAAAGAGATTTTGTTTTATATAAAAAAAAAGCTGGGTTGATTTTAATGAAACCAGCCCAAATACGCGCCCCAGCCCAGCTAAAATGACCCAACTCCCCCCGCCTGTCCAGGCCCAAGCTAACCCCCACCCGGTCTACTCTCTCAGACGCCCAAACGACGTCGGTTTTTCGTCCATAGATCCTGGCCATCGATTTCTCCAATCCAACGGCTCCAGTTGATTTTTGTTGTTAGATAAAAATGTCTGAAAATAACGCTAACCCTAGAGACCAAATACTTCTTCCTCGTACCCCCCCCCCCTTTGTAACACCGGCCACCGGATCCGCCTTATCTCCACCCTGCTCCTCCGTCCTCCGTCCTAGCGCCGCCGGCCGGAAATCGCCGCCGGCGGCGGCGATGCTCCGATGGCCACAAAGATTACACCCTAGAACCACCGTTCTCTCCTCTTTCCAACCCCCATCATAGTTTGTCTCGAATCCCATCCAATCGCCTCGAATATCAGATCTAAACTCTTCCGGCCAAGTCACAAACTCACCCAAACCGGCCCAAATTCATACTATATGCTCCTCAGCCCTCTCTCATCATCAATTCATACCTAGAAACCCTCGAATCTGCCGGAACATTACAAATTCTAAATCCCAATTCCGGCAGAACCCTAACTCAAAAATCTTGGGGATTTTGGACCGTAATTTCCCTAATCACGTGTTTTCTTTTGAAAACACACGATTAGGGATGTTACGTGTCAAGAATCCTGGAGGATTCAAACAACAATGGTTGACCGGTAAGTTTTCCTTAGGCGTTCTTAGTGTTCTTTTTAATTAATTAATTATTTTAATCAATTTAAGTATAGTTTTATTTGATTGCCATTCTTCTGTGCTTATTTGGGTTCGTCCCGGGTCACATTAGTCAATCACTCGAGTTAATCCATCTTAGTTTAGTTCAGTTTAAGTTTAGGTTTTAGTTTAATTGTTGTTTTTGTGATTATTAGCTTTTAATTCAGTAGATATCACTTCAATTTTCTGATTTAGTATAAGGGATGATTAAATTCTGTTTCTAATATTGCTAGCTTAATTGTCATTCATGGTTAAATCTGTTAGTTTAGTATAATTGTGTTCATTTCCGTTAATATTTTTAGTTTAGTATAATCATTTCAGTTAGTCTAGTTGTTTGGATATAGCTGATTAACTCTTAGTTTGGTAGTTAATTAACCATGCTCAGTTAGAAGGGTTAGAATAGTTAGCATGGTTAACAATTTCAGGGATAAAAAGGGGGATGAGGCTTAGTTAAGCTAGGCAGTAATTTCAGGTTGAATTCAAGGGTAGTTAGATATTTAGGATTGGTTAGCACATGGTAGTTGGAACTAGGATCTTCTAGGACCTTCCAAAGTAGGGCTTTAGTGTAAGGTTCAGTAATTTTAGTGTATTAACTTGAGAAACAAGTCAGTAAAGA
>NW_017698638.1:0-2655 GCF_001879085.1 Nicotiana attenuata | reverse complement strand
ATATGTTATTTGTTTCACCGTGAGTGTAATGAATTGCTTTGGTTTCAGACATCAATTGTGTGTGATTGTTGATTTTGAGCATAGCGGCTTGAGGTGCTTGAGGTGTAACAGTGTTGGGACAGGATCGCGCATTGTAGCGAGGCTACGGGAGTTATGACCTTTCGGGGTAGATTCATGCATTTTATTTCTATGATGTGAGACGGGGTCTCAGCATTGTGTAGTGATGGTATTGTTGAGCTTGAGGTACAGCCCTTTCGTTTGAGTTATTTTTCATGATTTGAGTATGTTCAGACCGTCTCTTATCGGTGCGTGTATTATGCAAGTTGTGGCTTCGGCCTGTATTGAGGTGTCATATCACCAGAGTGGTGTGTTGGATTCGAGGTGATCGTTGGAGTCATTAATGAATACGAACAGATTTGATTTCAGCTTGTTAGAAGGATAATATCGAGGTTTGGCCCGGAAATCTGTTGTGGTATTAGTCAAAAGGGAAACAGTTTCATGAGTGGTTGATATGAGAAATGATTACGGTTTATAGCGTGTCTCATTTGTGTTGGCAATATATGGAAGTGTTGGGATAAGCCTTTAGCTAAATAAAAAGTTTTCTATCAGTATTTGGTTATTGTGGGCAGCTGCTACGAATAGAAGTTATCGTTTCGAGTGTTTGAGCTATATAGTATATCATGTGATTGAGGGTTATTACAGCTGGTTCGGGCTTATTCGGAGTATAGAGGTGAGGTTCTGATCTTGTGTATGATTTCGGAAAGTGCAATGTGGTTCTACGGTTTATGGTTTAGATGGACTGTGAAATTTCAGCTATATTGTGTTATCGGACCTATGCGAGGTAGGGTGACGAGGGATCACCCCGGGTTTATGCTTGGTAAAGTTATTCACCTGTTGGTTAGCTTCTAGGACAACTCTGGGTACGCTCAAGGACGAGCGTTTATTTAAGTTGGGGAGGATGTGACGACCCGACCCGTCGTCTCATGTGTTACTGCTCCGTTTTCCCTGTTTATTGCTTCTTCATGTTTCGTTATCGGTATGTGGTGTGTGAGAGTTGATTTGGATTGGTTTTGATAAGAAATGAGACACTTAGTCTCTTTAAGGAAGGCTTGTTTTGGAAAAGTCAACCGGACGTTGACTTACGAGTTAGAAGGTTCGAATGTGATTTTCGGTGATTCGGTTAGTGTGATCGGAATTGATTTTGGAGGTCCGGGTAGAATTAGGCTTGAATCGGCAAAGTTAGTGTTTTGGCGAATTCCGGTTGACAGGTGAGATTTTGATCCGAGGGTCGGAATGGAATTCCGAGAGTTGCAGTAGCTTTGTTAGGTGATTTGGGATGTGTGTGCAAATTTCAGATGGTTCGGAGGTGGTTTGGTTGGGTTTTTGATCGAATGCGAGTTTCGGAAGAATTTGAAGAACTTAGGCCTGGATTTGATGTAATTTGATGGTTTTAGTGTTAATCGTGGTGTTTTTATGATTGGAACAAGTTTGAATAATGTTTTAGGACGTATTGGTATTTTTGGTTGAGGTCCCGGGGGCCTCGGGGTGAGTTCGGATGGTTAAAAGGAGAGTTTTGGAATTTTTTTCATGTGCTAAGTCTGCTGCTTCTGGTATGTTTTCGCTTCTGCGGAATTTGGACCACAGAAGCGGTATCGCTTATGCGATTGGGGAACCGCAGGAGCGGTTGGAGCTTGAGTTGGGTTTTCCGCAGAAGCGGAAGTTGGGCCGCAGAAGCGGTCCCGCTGGTGCGATTTCTGGGCCGCAGAAGCGGTCGAAGCCTTTAAGTGGAAAACCGCAGAAGCGGTATAAAAGTCGCAGAAGCGGTCCCGCATAAGCGGAAACGGGACCGCATAAGCGAAAAAGAGCTGGGCAGAGAAGATTTTTAAAATAACATTTCATCCGCGAGCTAAGGGTATTTTCCTCCATTGTTGAACATCTTGAGAGCTTTTTTGGGAGCAATTGAAGAGGGTTTCGACTGAGATTGACTGGAGGTAAGTTTTATGAGTTAAAAACATGATTATATGTGAAATTAACCTAGAAATTCATGGAAATTAAGCCTAAAATTGATGAACTAGGGCTTGGGATTTTGAGATGTTAAATTGGGATTTGATGGGTCATTTGAGCTCGGATTTGAGAGTTCTTGGTATGTATGAACTCGTGAGAAGATGAGGAATCCATTGATGTTAATTTTCTGATTTTTCGAGAAGTGGGCCCGGGGTCTCGGGTTTTGCTAGTTTCGAGATTCTGTTATTTTTCGATTGTTTTCGATTGGGTATTGTTCCCTTAGCTATATTGTGATGTATTCGCTCTGATTTTGGTTATATTCGACGTGCGTGGAGGCCGATTTGATGGGGCAAGGGCGTCGCGAGCTAGAGATTTTATCGGTTCGAGGTGAGTAAAGTGATTGTAAATGATATCCTGAGGGTTTGAAACCCCGGATTTGCACGCCGTAGTGCTATTTTGAGGTGACTTGCACGCCGGATAGCGAGCGTAGGGTAGAGCACAGTTGGGGATTGTGACTTGGTCCGTCCCGATTGTTGATTTTACCGCGTATTTGACTGAAACTTATTTGATATTATCATGACTTGGGCTGATTGCCATACTTGGGGCTTATTGCCGACTGTTTAAAATCCTTGTGAGCTATCATCACTGTTT
>NW_017698637.1:0-2655 GCF_001879085.1 Nicotiana attenuata | reverse complement strand
TCGCAAAAACAATTTTTTGATTCTCTTTGAGTGAAAAATGGTTTGAACATGGGATATTGAAAGAGTTGGTTCGATTTTTGTTGATTAGTGCATTGTTTTATCAAGTTTTCTGGTTGGATTTCACTATTTCATTGCTGAGGTGGTTGAAGTCTGGGCTAGCTATTTGTTTGGAGTTGTTTTCTGGGCTGTGTTACTCCCTTTTACGTTCAAAATCATTCTACTGTCTATTCTGCGATTGCTGGGGGTTTTGATTTCACCTTGGTTGGTCGTTTGTTGCTGATTCTACTGCATATTTGCTGACCAGTCACCCTTGTTTTCTTTCCACATTCCAGGTACTCTCATTAGCTCATAATTGAGGATCAATTGTTGAATCTGTAACGATTTGAAGTGTGTGAAATGAAGGCTACACTTAAGTGACTACTCATGTTGTCGTACTGTCAATTTACATTAGTAGTTGGATTTAAAACTATGATTGTTGATTGGGTTTCCTTTCCCCTGAAGCTTATGAATAAGAGATCTTCATAAAAATATTGCTTGTGTATATTGCTAAATGAACGTTGGACTGTGACACATTCAGCTTTACATTTCGAGTTAATAGTAGGGATTACTGTTCTGTGTTCATTCTGAAAAGAAAAGACCAGTTATGCTTTGGCTTTGTTTATTCGGATGCTAAAAGATGGCTTGTGCATATAATGACTCACATGAATTTGTAGTTCTGCTTTGATCATATATTTTGGGACAGCAAATTCCATCTCGTTTCTACTGAACGATTGTGGACTGTTGTTGGTCATGGCATCGATTCAAATGTGTGTTCGTTCATTATCACTTGTTCTAACAAATGGGTGTAGGTTCTAATCTTATTAGTGAATCAAATAAGTTTGTTGAATCAGGTGTGGGTTGACAATGTTGGCCCAATTAAACAACATCATTTAGCGGTCCTTAATTTAGGCTTCATGTAAAGCCAATCTGATAATTGGGCTCGCA
Source organism: Nicotiana attenuata (assembly GCF_001879085.1). Classification (NCBI taxonomy): domain Eukaryota; kingdom Viridiplantae; phylum Streptophyta; class Magnoliopsida; order Solanales; family Solanaceae; genus Nicotiana; species Nicotiana attenuata. The sequence goes on along the minus strand of NW_017698637.1, from coordinate 1,671 downwards.
GGGCTGCTGATGGGCCTTGAATCCTTTGTTGGCCCAAGTTGCGAAAGCTTGTCTTGGTTTAATTCAAATCTCCAGTTACTAAGTTAGGCTTGGACGTTAGTCTAGACAGCAATTTGAATCCTTCAGTTCCATTAGTCATTAGGGAGAAATGGGGTGAGTCGTATAAGAAGAAACAGTAATAGATAAATAATAGTTACGGCCTTCCAATTTTTAGTTCAAATGATCTTTGAAATGGAGTTGAGGAGCGCCGCGCCAAACAAGAATGGCAATTGCGTGACCTTCGTTTTAATTAACCTTAACTCAGCTTTAGATTCCGAGGCGTGCCATTTAGCAAATTCCATGGCCCTTGCAAATGCAAACGCGTAGTTGCTTTTAGGCGCGTTATTTAATAATTTTACCTTCTTAAACTCGGGTGCACATTTATGTGACCCAAATCCAAATCCCAACGAAATTAAAATACGTCAAAAACCACGGGTGCATTTATGTGACGTGGTTCGAGACGTGTTTTAATGACGTTGCAATTCTCTTTTAAAAAAAATAATAATAAAAACGGTTAAAGTTAAAATTTGCACATAGGTTCATAATTGTTTAAAATCAGATAATTAAGCTGAATATAACAGTTAAGCGACCGTGCTAGAACCACGAAACTCGGGAATGCCTAACACCTTCTCCCGGGTTAACAGAATTCCTTACCCGGATTTCTGGTTTGTGGACTGTTAAACAGAGTTAATAATTTCCTCGATTCGGGATTCAACTGGTGACTTGGGACACCATAAATCTCCCAAGTGGCGACTCTGAATCTTAATAAATAAATCCCGTTTCGATTGTCACTTCAAGTTGGAAATAACTCCCTTATTATTATACCCTTTCGGGGGTGTAGTAGAAAAAGGAGGTGTGACAGCTCTGGCGACTCTGCTGGGGACTGGGAACCCAGAACTTCGGTTCAGGGTTCAGAATTCGAGCTTAGATATATTGTTGTATTTGGCTTTGTTTATTATCTGATTTTATTACATGTTTGGTACTAATGTGCAAAATGTTGCTTTTTACCGCTTTTGATATTATCTGAACTGTATATATGAAACTGTTACGGAACCCCTCTCTTCTCATCTCCGGGGATGTGCTCGCTGGTCGAGACTCCCTATTCTGTTAGTGTCATACCTTAAAATAAGAAAGAGGCCGGACAAGTTACTAAGCCGGATGACCTTTTGGTTCCCGGTACGTAGCCCCCTCCTCGACTCAAGTTGTCCGCTTGGGTACATAGTCTAGAACATATACCCAGGTTTTGAACCTAGAATAACTCAGCCTCATGCCGGATCCCTAGTAGGAACGCTTTTCTGCATCATGTGCATTTTGACTTAGGGGACTCAACACAGGGGTTGGGTCCGTCTAGGACAGGTGTACCCGGAATAATAGACCATCCTGATGCATCTTCCTTGTGCACTTATTTGTTGTGGATTCGCATGCTGACCGACTTTTAAAGGAAATAGCGATATGAGGGTTAAAGAGAGATAATTACTTGTTTGGGAAAAAACCAATGTCCAAATAGCGTCGAAACTCTACCGAATTTTTGAGAAAAAATAGAAAAAGAAAGAAAAAAAAAGGAAAAAAAAAGAGTCTTGTTTTCAAAAATAGTTTGTTTTATTTGCTAATGGAAAATGAAAGAGAAAAAAG
>NW_017698636.1:0-2655 GCF_001879085.1 Nicotiana attenuata | reverse complement strand
GACAGGAGGGACGCCATTGCATCAGATGCTGTTATCACAGGTATTATCTCAGTCTGCCACAGGGATGCCTCTATTTTGTTTGATCCCGGATCTACCTATTCCTATGTATCTTCATATTTTGCTTATCACCTGGGGACTACCCGAGGGTGTCTGCTTTGCCTGTTCACGTATCTACCCCGTGGATGATACTATTATTGTGGATCATGTATATCGATCTTGTCTGGTGACTATTGGGGGTCGGGAGACCCGAGTTTACTTGTTGTTGTTGAACATGGTAGATTTTGATGTTATTCTGGGTATGGACTGGCTATCTCAGTACCATGCCATTCTGGACTGTCATGCCAAGACAGTTACATTGGCTATTCCGGGTGTTCCGAGGATTGAGTGGCGTGGTATGACTGACTATGTTCCTAGCAGGGTGATTTCTTTCCTAATGGCCCAGCGGATGGTTGGGAAAGGTTGTCTATCGTATTTGGCTTTTGTGAGAGAAGTCGGAGCTGAGACTCCTAGCCTTGTTTCTGTTCCCGTTGTGAGGGACTTCCCTGATGTGTTTCCTACAGACCTGCCGGGCATGCCACCGAACAGGGACATTGATTTTGGTATTGATCTGGTGCCGGGCACTCAGCCCATTTCCATTCCTCCGTATCGTATGGCACCAGCGGAGTTGAAGGAACTAAAGGATCAGCTTCAGGAACTCCTAGATAAGGGGTTTATTCGTCCTAGTGTGTCACCGTGGGGTGCACCGGTCCTATTTGTGAAGAAGAAGGATGACACAATGAGAATGTGCATTGACTACAGGCAGTTGAACAAGGTGACAGTGAAGAACAAGTATCCACTACCGCGTATTGATGACTTGTTTGACCAGCTCCAGGGGGCAAGGGTATTCTCTAAGATTGACCTCCGTTCAGGCTATCATCAGCTGAAGATCAGGGATTCGGATATTATGAAGACTGCCTTCAGGACTAGATATGGGCACTATGAGTTTCTAGTTATGTCTTTTGGGCCGACTAATGCCCCAGCCGCGTTCATGCATTTGATGAACAGCGTATTTCGGCCGTATCTGGATTCATTTGTGATTGTTTTTATTGATGATATCCTAGTGTACTCGCGTAGCCAGGAGGAGCACGCACAATATTTGAGAGTGGTATTACAGAGATTGAGGGAGGAGAAGCTTTATGCAAAGTTCTCCAATTGTGAGTTCTGGCTTGGTTCTGTGGCTTTTCTGGGGCACGTGGTGTCCAGTGATGGTATTCAGGTTGATCCAAAGAATATAGAGGCGGTGCAGAGTTGGCCTAGACCGTCCTCAGCCACGAAGATTCGGAGTTTCCTCGGTTTGGCAGGTTATTATCGCCGGTTCGTCCAGGGTTTTTCATCTATTGCTTCGCCCTTGACCAAGTTGACGCAGAAGGGTGCACCATTTGTATGGTCGGACGAGTGCGAGGAGAGTCAAGACAGCTTTGACCACAACTCGAGTGTTGGTTTTGCCATCAGCTTCAGGTTCTTACACCGTGTATTGTGATGCTTCAAGAGTTGGGATCGGATGTGTGTTGATGCAGGAGGGTAGAGTTATTGCATATGCTTCTCGTCAGTTGAAGCCTCATGAGAAAAAGTACCCTGTACATGACTTAGATTTGGCTGCTATAGTTTATGCTTTGAAGATTTGGAGGCACTACTTATATGGAGTATCTTGTGAGGTATTCACGGATCACCGCAGTCTTCAGCATTTGTTCAAGCAGAAGGATCTTAATTTGAGGCAGCGGAGGTGGCTTGAGTTACTCAAGGACTATGATATTACCATTCTGTATCATCCGGGGAAGGCCAATGTAGTGGCCGATGCTTTGAGCCGGAAGGCGGTGAGTATGGGCAGTTTGGCGTACATTCCAGTTGGGGAGAGGCCCTTTGCAGTTGATGTCCAGGCTATGTCAATCGGATGGTGAGATTAGACATTTCGGAGCCTAGTCGGGTGTTGGCTTGTGTGGTTTCTCGGTCTTCCTTGTATAACCGCATTAGAGAGCGCCGATATGATGATCCGCATTTGCTTGTCCTTAAGGACAGGGTCCAGCACGATGATGCCAGATATGTGACTATTGATGATGATGGCGTGTTGAGGATGCAGGGCCGGATTTGCGTGCCCAATGTGGATGGGCTTCGGGAGTTGATATTAGAGGAGGCCCACAGCTCGCGGAATTTCATTCATCCGGGTGCCGCGGAGATGTATCAGGATTTGAGGCAGCACTACTGGTGGAGGAGAATGAAGAAAGATATTGTGAGTTATGTAGCTCGGTGTCTCAACTGTCAGCAGGTCAAATATGAGCATCGGAGGCCTGGTGGTGTACTTCAGCGGATGGATATTCCAGAGTGGAAGTGGGAGAGGATTACTATGGATTTTATGAGTGGTCTCCCTCGTACCTCGAGGAATTTTGACTCGGTTTGGGTGATTGTGGATCGGCTGACCAAGTCCGCGCACTTCATTCCGGTGTGTACTACCTATTCTTCAGAGCGGCTGGCAGGGATTTTCATCCGGGAGATCGTTCGGTTGCATGGGGTCCCAGTTTCCATTATCTCAGATAGAGGTACTCAGTTTACTTCCCAGTTCTGGAAGACTTTTCAGCGGGAGTTGGGTACACAGGTGGAGCTGAGCACAACATTTCATCC
>NW_017698635.1:0-2655 GCF_001879085.1 Nicotiana attenuata | reverse complement strand
CCGTGAGGACTGAGGAATGATATGGTCATACCATTGATCAGAAAAAGGCACCAATTTTTATCCAACAAAAAAACAGCAACACGAAAATCAAATATGTTGTAATATAGATAAAACATAGAAACCATAAAGAAAATGGAGAAATTGATCATCAGCGATCAGAGATTCAAATGATAAAAAGAAAAGTTTTCGAAAACGAAATAACATAACAACAAAGCATTTATTTTGCAATAAAAACAGAACGCAAAATCGGATGCATTAGATGATCACAATACAGTTAATTAGATGTAACTGTATCTTCTTGGTGTCCTGAGCTGAAGTTAATTAGACAAAAACTTCAGCTCTAGAGCTGAAGTTTTTCAGTTACAACATAGAAACTTCAGCTCTAGAGCTGAAGTTTTCCGGTTACAAAGACAAAAACTTTAGCTCTAGAGCTGAAGTTTCCCGGTTACTAAACAAAAACTTATAAAATAAAACTTCAGCTCTAGAGCTGAAGTTTTTTTTTTAACTCGCGAACTTCAGCTCCAGTTAAAAAAAAAACTTCAGCTCTAGAGCTGAACTTCAGGCCCGGCTACTAAAATGCTGAAGTTTTGTGTAATTGCCTTTGCTACTTCAGCCCCGTGTGCTGAAGTTATGTGAAAAAGCGGGTACGCTTGCAATTTTTTTTTTTGCAAAGCGGGCACAGGTTAAAATGTGGCACAAAAAGTGAGTATAGATGCAAATGCCCCATATAAGTTCAACAGTGCAAACTAATATCTAATTCTAATTTTTCAACTACTATTTGAGCCAGAGGCGGAGCTAGCCCATCGAGTACGTGTTCGGCCGAACCCAGTCGTTTTGGTCTAATCCATGTTTTGTCTTTAAAAATCCGTGAATATATATAAATTATTAATTAAGAATTCAGTAACTAAAAAGGACTAGAACCCCAAATTCATAAACTTCAAATTCTGGCTCCACTTTTGAGCTTCTTTGTTTTCTCATCATTATTTTGTACTAGCAAGTTGATTAAAATTTAAAAAGAAAGTAACACCGTAGAGAGTCTGTGATGACCCAAAAGGTCATCACTTGTTTTTAAAATGAATTTTGAGTTCCGGGGCCTTAAAAACCTCTTTTAGCATCACCACAATTTGCGTGCGCAGTCCGGGCGCGTAGCCGGAAAACCTATATGTGAAAATTTGTGAAAATGGTAATTTTTGACTATAAAATGAATTAATTTGACTTCGGTCAACGTTTTGGGTAAACGGACCGGGACCCGTGATTTGACGGTCCCGGAGGGTCCGTAGGAAAATATAGGACTTGGGCGCATGCCCGGAATCGAATTCCGAGGTCCCAAGCCCGAGAAATGAAGTTTTGAAGAAAATTATTTTCTGAAATTACTTAAAGGATTTGAAAATGAAATTTGATTACAACAAGTTGGTATCGGGCCCGTATTTTGGTTCCGTCGCTCGGTACAGGTCTTATATATGATTTAAGATAATTCTGTGAAGTTTGGTGAGAAACGGAATCCGTTTGACGTGATTCGGACCTTAAATGCAAAATTGATATTTAAGGAAGTTTTGAGAAACTTCATTGATCTTGAGGTTTAAATTGATGTTCATGATGTTATTTTGGTGGTTTTATTTCACGAATAAGTCCGTAGGATATTTTTGAGGTTGGGTGTATATTGGGTTTGGAGCACCGAGGGCTCGGGTGGGTTTTGGATAGGCCACGGAGTGCATTTTGGACTTAGAAAATTGCAGAATTTGCTGGTGTGATCAGACTTGCAGGCTTCGCATTTGCGAAGCCTGGCTCGCAAATGCGACTGTCGCAAATACGAGGGCATGGTCGCAAATGCGAACCAGCCCAGGTCTGCCTTGTCTCGCAAATGCGAGTGATACTTCGCAAATTCCGGTCTCGCAAATGCGAGGATCCCTTCGCAAATGCGAAGCTCCTCAGCCTGGCCAGTGATCGCAAATGCGACTAATTTATCGCAAATGCGAAAGTCTAGCATATCTGAAGGGTTCGCAATTGCGAACCCCTGTTCGCAATTCCCATATCAGAGACCTGCAACTTTTATACTTAGACGATTTTAAACCCCATTTTTCATATTCTCTCAAACATAAACACACTTAGGCAATTTTTCAAGGATTTCTTCTTATCCAAATCAATTGTAAGTCGTTTTTAACTAACTTCCTTCAATTCTTAACATCTTTTAACATGATTTCAACTTCAAATCAATGATTTTCATGGGAAAAATTGGGTGTTTTGGGTAGAACCTAGGTTTTTCAAAAATTGGAGATTTGGACCTCGATTTGAGGTCCGATTTCAAAACAAATTATATATTTGAGTTCGTGGGGGAATGTTTAATCGGGTTTTGGTTCAAACCTCGGGTTTTGACCATGTGGGTCCGAGGGCAATTTACTTTTTGGGTAAAACTCTAGAAAACTCATCTTCATGCATTAGAATTGATTCATTTAGTGTTTATTGATATAATTAAGTAACTTGTGACTAGATACGAACGAATCGGTGGTGGAATCGAGGGGTAAAGCTATAATGAAGCGTGAATTGTGTTTGTGGCATCAAGGTAAGTGTTTGGTCTAACCTTAGCTTGAGGGATTAGGAGTTGAGTCCTATTTGTAAGTGTTAATTGTTGAGTCAACGTATGGCATGGTGACGAGT
>NW_017698634.1:0-2656 GCF_001879085.1 Nicotiana attenuata | reverse complement strand
CAAAGAAATCTCGGGAGAACTTCCAGGGAAGAACTTTTTTGGGAAATATTCGAATATACAGGAAGTGAACAATGCTGCTCAAAAGCGTTTCCCACCCAAGAGGCCAGTGAGTGTTGAAGAGGCAGAAGCTTTCTTCCAGAAAATGAAGATGCTGACTATGAGACAGTGGATCAATTAAGAAAGTACCCTGAACAGGTATCCCTGCTTTCATTAGTGTCGAAGTCCTCCGAACATCAGAAGATCTTGATGAAAACTTTGAATGAGGCATACGTGCCAATTGGAACCTCGGTAGAGCAGCTCGAAAGGATGGCGGAAAGATTTTTTGCTATCAACCAACTCTCCTTTAGTAAGAATGATTTGCCTCCTGAAGGCGCAGCTCATAACAAAGCCTTGCATCTGACTGTCAAATGTGAAGGTTATTATGTCAAACGAGTCATGGTAGACGGAGGATCAGGGGTTGACATCTGTCCACTCTCCACACTGCGAAGGATGGAAATCGGGACAGAAAAGATTCGTCCAAATAATGTTTGTGTAAGGGCTTTTGATGGTATTAAGAGGGATACCATCGGTGAAATCGACATGATATTGACCATAGGTCCAGTGGACTTCGAAGTGACTTTCCAAGTATTGGACATGGATACATCTTACAACTTCCTTCTGGGGAGACCTTGGATCCATGCTGCTGGAGCTGTGCCTTCAACCCTCACCAGATGGTAAAGTTTGAGCATGAAGATCAGGAAATCGTAGTCCATGGAGAAGACGAGCAATCTATCTACCGTGATCCATCTATCCCATGTTTGGAGGCAAGGGAAGGAAGTGAGCATATCGTTTATCAAGCCTTTGAGATTGTGGTAGCAGATCAGCATGAGGAGGGAATCCCTTGTCCTCAGCCTTTCCTGTCTAACGCTTCAATCATGGTGGCCAGAGAAATGATTAGACACGGTTTCAGGCCAGGAAAAGGATTGGGAAAAACTTTACAAGGAATATCTGAGCCAGTAACTCTTCCCGCAACAGAAAAGTTCTTTGGAATAGGTTTCTACCCTACCCCAGATGATGAGAAATGGGCTGAAGAAAGAAAGAAAGAAGGATGGGTTCTGCCACAGCCGTTGCCATATCTCTACGATACTTTTGTCAAGACCAAGTATGGCAAAGAAAAGGATGATGAGTTGTTCACAGTTGAGGAAATCGAAGACATGTGCGGGGCTATGAGAGAAATGCTTTATGAAACCAACATGGTTCAGCTAGGAGAAGGGACTAGCACCGCTGAAATGCTCTATGTGGGGCCAGATGCTAAACTCAAAAACTGGAAGGCTACGCCATTCCCGATTAGGCGGGAGTCCCGGTAGACTAGCCCTGCCACCTTTTCTACATCTCGAGTTATTTCAGGGTGTAGCTCGGGTGTCTTTTTAGTTTCATGTCTTTTAAATTCCTGAATGTAAACCCTGTTATCTTTCCAATTCCAAGAAATGAAATCAATATTTCATCTTCCATCTTTCTTTTCTTTCTAATTTTGGATTGTTTTTCCTTTTTCATCTTTTCTTTTCAGTTATAATAATGCAGCTTAAATAACATGACATGCTTGCGGACTCCATGCCCGGACTCAAACACGCTGTTTAATTGTGAAATAATGAATCAAGAACCGGAATATGATGAGGAAGAGGCTTTTAGGGAGATCAACCGAGAATTGGACCAATTTGAGAACAAACCTAAGCCAAACCTGAATGACACTGAACCGGTTAATTTGGGAACGGCCGAAAAAATAAGGGAAACCAAAATAAGCATTCACACAGATCAACAAACTCGAGATGCAATAATTCAGCTCCTGTTCGAATTTAAAGATGTGTTTGCTTGGTCGTATGACGACATGCCAGGACTAAGTATGGACCTAGTGGTGCACAAATTGCCGATCTACCCTGATTGTCCTCCAGTACAGCAAAAGCAAAGGAAGTTCAAAACTGATATCAGTGATAAGATCAAAGAAGAAGTCACAAAACAGTTGAAGGCGGGGGTAATTCGAGTGGTCCGATATACCACGTGGTTGGCCAATGTGGTTCCAGTACCCAAGAAAGATGGGAAAACCCGGGTGTGTGTAGATTACCGAGATTTGAACAGGGCAAGTCCCAAAGATAATTTCCCGTTACCTAACATTCACATCCTTGTTGATAACTGCGCCAAACATGAAATACAGTCTTTCGTGACTGTTACGCAGGATATCACCAAGTGTTGATGGATGAAGAGGACGCCGAAAAGACAGCTTTCACTACACCATGGGGAACCTACTGTTATCGGGTCATGCCGTTTGGGCTGAAGAATGCTGGGGCAACTTATATGAGGGCCATGACCACCATCTTCCACGATATGATGCATCAAGAAATAGAGGTGTATGTGGATGATGTAATCGTTAAGTCACGAACTCAGAACGATCACGTTCGAGATTTGAGAAAGTTCTTTGAACGGTTGCGCAAGTATGACCTGAAGTTGAATCCAGCCAAATGTGCTTTCGGAGTCCCATCGGGCAAGCTCTTGGGTTTCATAGTCAGCAGGAGAGGTATTGAGTTGGATCCAACAAAGATAAAGGCCATCCGAGATTTACCTCCCCCAAGAACTAAGAAGGAGGTGATGAGTTTATTGGGCAGGTTAAACTATATCAGTCGGT
>NW_017698633.1:0-2656 GCF_001879085.1 Nicotiana attenuata | reverse complement strand
ATTTCTTGATTAGTAACTGAGTAGGGACAACTAGGACCCATAATCTGAGCAAATAAATTGGACTTACATGAAAATCCCTATCCTCAGTTCAGTTTTTGCCCTACGCGGCCGCGCATCATTTCTACGCGATCCGCGCCAGACTAGCGCGGCCGCGCACCAAAACAGTGCGGACCGCGTCAGTGAGATTCAGAGAGTGGTGTCTCTGGAGCATCTTGACCACGGTCCGCGCTCCAGTTTTACGCGGTCCGCGCCAGTCCAGCGCGTCCGCATGACTCTTTTGCGCGGTCCGCGCCTCTGCTATTCTGCATTCCTGTTGTTCACCCATGCTTTCAAATGTACCATACAATTCACTGCATATGCCTCAACTAACAATGTTAGACTTTCCTTTGCAGATCATGGTAAAGCAGCGAGGGGGAAAAGAACAACAACCTGGGAGGGGTGGCTCCTCCCGAGGGGGAAAAGGGAAGCGGGTTGTTAAACTCACTCCCCAGACTCGGGAGAATATCAAAAAGACCCGCAAGATAATACGGGAAGCTGATAGAGCTGCCTCCCATTCTTCAGGGAGTGAGTACGCCCCATCCCGGAGTATTACTTCTGAATCTGCTCCAACTCACATGTCTCTTTCGCTTCAATTGCATGACTCTCCCTCAGCTTCACCTACCTCCAAGGGACCAACTGATAAAAGCCTCAAGAAGCCGGTGAATGTAGTTTTGGACTCGTCTGATGAGTCCGAGGATAGAAGTGAGGCACAATACTCCACCTCCCCCACAGCTTCATTGTCTGGGGAGAGTGCAAGATACGGCGAGGGGGGTGAACCCCAAGTTGGTGGTATTGAGAGAACAAGAAAACCGGAAGCATGGGCTGATAGATTTGTCAGTGAAATAGCCTTCCACAGATTTCGAGAGTGGTGGCCCAAAAGAAAGTTGATTCCGGAGAGGCAATTTATTGATTCTGATCTTTTTCCTCTAAACCCACATGTGCAAGCACAATTCCGAACTAGAGAGGGTTGGGGGTTCTTCAAGGAACGTTGCATAGTTGCAAATGAACATATGGTGAAAGAGTTTTACTGTAATGTCTATCATGTGGTGAGAGATTCAAAAGTGACAAAAGTGAGGGACAAGGTAGTGATGTTTGATGGGAAGTCTCTGAACGAATTTTTGGGGTTCAATGAAGAAGACGATCCCAATACTTAGAAAAGCTGGCAATGAAAGAAGAGGTTCGCCCGTGGTTGGCCCAGCACTTGGCAGCTCCGGGCACTGTCCCAGTTTGGTTGAAGGCAGGAGAGAAAATTCTGAGAAACACGTTCAGTTTTGAAGCAAAGGGGTGGTTGACCTTCGTGTGCAGTAGGCTTGACCCTTCAACTCATGATCATACAGTTCCTATTCCTCGTGCAGTGTTAGTAGCTTCCATTATGGCTGGTTTTCCTCTGAATGTGGGCAACATCTCTTTCCCTGTACATCAGAGAGTTGAAGGTAAAGAAGAAGAAATTTGATGTTCAGGTAGATCCAGTGGCCCCCTACTCATGGTACAGTCAGTTGGGTCCCGACAACCCAAAGAGGTCCAAAAAGTCTCAGGCATCCACTTCCACCGCACCTGGCCAGTCTGAGGAGCCAGCGGTTATTCAGCAGTCCATTGAGCCTTCCATTATCCCAGCTACCAGTGAGACATTGCCTTAGGGTCCTTCTTCTAGTGCTGGTCCATCTACTGCAGCAGACCAGGATGTCCCTTCCTCGAAGACCCACAGGTTCACTGCCCACCAGCTTGCTCAGTCTCTAGCCAGTTTGAACAACTGGATGTCAGCTGCGACATCCAAGTTGTCAAACTTGGCCACTGTAGTTCAGGCACAGTCAACCCCTTCCACAGTTGAGATCCCTCCTTCTATTGAGGAGACACTGAAGAAGATCCTGGCCAATCAGGAAAAGATGATGGAGACACAGAATGCCTTGGCTAAGGCAGTTGGAGCACACAGCACAGCACTGGGTAAACTTGCTAGGGAACACGGGAAATTGAGGAAGCAGAAGGCCTCCAAGGAGTCAGTGATGAAGTTGAGGGAGGATGTGGATAAGCTTTTGGCGGATCAGATGCCACTTGACTTGCTTTTCGGGGAGCCAACTGTTGATCCAGCAGCAGTTCAGCCACAGCAGGAGGAGACCCCCAGGCCGAGGAAGAAAATGAAACTCCCAAGCACTGAGGGAGTTGTGATAGAGGTGGCCCAGGTTCATGAGGGTACATCCAGTGTCCCACCGGTGGTTCAGCCTGTTCTTGATCCAGCTCATGTCCCAGCAGCAGCAGGTCGGCGACCAGTCTGAGGTCCCGGCTACTACAGAGGATCCAGGGACGACAGGAGACCCCACGCATGTGGACTAGGCTTGAGGGGCCTCTCTATATCCTTTTACTATGTTTTTGAGCTATCTTGGTAGTTGGCATTGGGGACAATGCCAGCTTTTATTCGTGGGGGTGCGCCCTACCATTTTGATTCTGATACACTGGATGACTGTATATATTTATTTCATTTCTAGTCTATGTTTTTGGTTTTTAAATAGTTTGCCTGTATATAACTTTTAACTTTAGCTACTTTTAGACTCCTATGTATATATCCATCCTGTTGTATATTCTACTCCCCATTGTACATATTTATTCGGTTTTTTCTAATTTT
>NW_017698632.1:0-2657 GCF_001879085.1 Nicotiana attenuata | reverse complement strand
CGCTAGTGCCTGCCTTTTGATTGCTTTTCAAGTCACGTAGCAATGTCAAATTCAATCAGCAGGATCTGCCACTTGGCTAGCTTGCCATGGGCATGGGACTGTTTTGAAAGATATACTTCAATGGGTCCATTCTTGATATGAGATACGTAGTGTAAGCACAGAAATAATGCCTCAACTTCTGAGCTACCTAAGTCAGAGCACAACAGGTGCGCTCTAGTAAGGAATACCGGGCCTCGTACGGGGTGAACTTCTTGCTGAGATAATAAATGGCCTGCTCTTTTCTCCCCGTTTCATCATGCTGCCCCAGAACACAACCAAACGCTCCATCCATACTGCAAGGTAGAGTAGCAGGGGTCTACCTGGTTCGGGCGGAACCAGAACCGGCGGTGTTAACAGGTACTCTTTGATTCTATCGAAGGCTTTCTGGTAGTCGTCAGTCCATTTGGTAGCGGCGTCCTTCTTCAGCATCTTAAAGATCGGCTCACAAATGACAGTGGACTGAGCGATGAACCGTCTGATGTAGTTAAGTCTCCCCAAGAAACTCATAACCTCCTTCTTGCTCTTCGGCGGCAGCAGTTCTTGAATAGCTTTGACCTTTGATGGATCCAATTTCAGCCTTCTGAAGATGCTGAGGTGAACATGTCCATACCACTTGAGTTTGAAGCACCAGTCTCCGCAAAGACGCCAACACCAATCGAGGTCGAGTTTGGGTCCCCAAAGGCGCCTGAGCCCTTTGAAGTTGTTGTATTACCTTCCAAGGCAAGGGTGCCTATTCCAGTAGCAATGACAGCCGTAACACAGTTCCATGCAAAAGCTATACCGTGGGACTACACAGCCGAGGCAAGAAGGAAAGGAAAAGCCAAGTTTGGAGAAACAGTTGCAGCGCAGGGTATGACAAGAACCGGCAGGGTTTATACCCCAGAACACTTAGTTGAGTCGAGTAAGCAGACCTCTGGCCTACAGGCCATCATTGAAACTGGACCTGGTGATCTCTAGAGAAAGATACAAGCCAAGGAATACTCGGTCATTGACCAGCTGAACAAAACACCGGCCTAAATTTCTATCTTGGCTTTATTACAAAGTTCTGATGCACACAAGAATGCCTTGTTGAAGGTATTGAGTGAGGCGTATGTACCAAGCAACATCACTGGAGGAGAAATGGCGAACATGGTGGGCCAAGTGTTGGAAAGTCATAAAATCACCTTTCACGAGGATGAGCTGCCACCGGAAGGATTGAGTCATAACAAGGCATTGCACATCACTGTGCAGTGCGAGGATTATTTTATGACCCGGATCCTGGTCGATGGGGGGTCCAGTCTCAACATTTGTCCTCTGGTAACACTCAAAACATTGGTAAAAGGGCTGCATGAAATCAAGGATGGGGCCATCAACGTCAAAGCTTTCGACGGATCTCAGAGGTCCACTATTGGGGAAATTAGCCTACGTTTGCAAATGGGGCCCACTTGGTTTGATGTTGATTTTCAAGTGATAGACATGTCGGCTTCTTACAATCTGCTGTTGGGACGACCATGGATTCATGCCGCCGGGGCCGTGGCATCAACACTACATCAGGCAGTGAAATTTGAATGGAATCACCAGGAGGTGATCATTCATGGTGACGGTAGCAACCCCATATACAGCCGACAGACCATTCCAGCAATTGGAGGAAGAACAAGATTAGGTGGGGAAACTTACCACCATATCGAGCGGGTCAACGCAGTCGACAAAGACAAATGGTGGAATAACAAAATTGAAAGCATACTGAATTGGAGCGGATATGAACCTGGCAAAGAACTTGGCAAAAACCTCCAAGGAATCGCTAAGCCTATCAAGCTCAAGAAGCATGGTACCACCTTCGGGTTGGGGTATGAGTATACCTGGGAAGAATTCAAGTACTGGTCGCCACCATGGCGCGACCCTTACTATCTATTGGAGCAACCGATACCCCGTCTAGAGCAGACTTTTCAACCAGCCGAGGTTATCTATGGGTCAGAAGAAGAGGAAGCATTAGCAGCGATGAGGAAGTTGTTCCTGGAAGATGATATATGGACTGTTGTGTCATTTTTGAGGAGGAGGGGGAGGAAGGCCCTTCCATACAGGCTGTGAGCAGAGGAGCACACCTCAGCAACTGGACCGTCAGAACCATCAGAGCCCGACATGACTCGGGGTAGCAAGGCTGAACAAAGCATTACGCACTATTTTGCAATATTAAGTTTATTTTCTTTTCGCATTTTTCTTTTTTCGCAAGAAAGAGCTCCAATGTTCAAAACACTTATGGAATTTATTAACGTATTTCAATTTTCTTACAAATCTCTCTCTTATTATTTTCTCTCATTACTTTACTCAAACAACATTACTATTACTTATCTTGATGAACCAACGACTGTGATATGCAACGAGACAACGCGACAAACGGAAACAGATTCAGAGGAAGATGATATACCGGAAGAAATTGTTAAAGAAGTTGAGAATTTTGAGAATAGGCCTAAGTCCAACCTGGATGAGACGGAGATCGTTAATCTAGGAGATGCATAGAACATCAAAGAAACACGAGTCAGCGTTCATTTGTCACCGTCTGAGAAGGAAGAGTATACAAAATTTTTAAAGGAATATGAGGACATATTCGCATGGTCATATGACAACATGACTGGTCTAAG
>NW_017698631.1:0-2657 GCF_001879085.1 Nicotiana attenuata | reverse complement strand
CCTCACCCCTCCATGATGGCCACCATAGGGGGAGGAGTGACAAGCCTCCAATATGCTCAATTGTTCACCTTCCGGGACACATCTTCGAATCACACCATCTGTGCAAATTTTAAACAAGTACGGATCATCCCAATAAAAATCCAAACTATCCCGTTTGAGTTTCTTTCTTTGGTTGGAAGAGAGCTAACACGGGACAATTTCGATCACAATGAAGTTGGCGATGTCCGCGAACCATGGCATGTCACACACTGACACGGAAAGAAGCTGCTCGTCGGGGAATGTATCATTTATCTCAAGGCCGTCACATGGCCTCCCTTCTTCCTCCAACCGGGACAAATGGTCCGCAACTTGGTTCTCACTTCCCTTTCGGTCCACTATTACTAAGTCAAATTCTTGAAGAAGTAACACCCATCTCATCAATCTTGCCTTGGAATCCTTCTTGGTCATCAAATACCTAAGGGCGGCATGGTCCGTGTGCACAATCACCTTGGCCCCCATAAGATAGGGCCGAAATTTCTCCATGGCAAATACAATGGCAAATAACTCCTTCTCTGTCACCGTGTAATTCCGTTGAGCTTCATTCATAGTCTTACTTGCATAGTACACGGGATGGAACATTTTGTTAACCCGTTGACCCAACACCTCCCCCACTGCAACATCACTAGCATCACACATTAGTTCAAAGGGTAAACTCCAATTAGGTGCGGTTATGATAGGGGTAGTGGTCAACTTGTGCTTTAAAAGTTCAAAGGCCTCCATGCATTTTTCATCAAAAATAAACTTGGCATCTTTCTCTAGCAACTTGCAAAGTGGATTCACAGCCTTCGAGAAGTCTTTGATAAACCGCCGGTAGAACCCGGCATGCCCAAGAAAACGCCTCACCCCTTTGACAGAAGTAGGGGGCGGGAGCCTTGAAATCACCTCAAACTTCGCCTTGTCTACCTCAATCCCATGTTTTGAAATCTTGTGACTGTAGACATGTGATTTTTGACCCCCCCCCCCCCAAGATTTTTATATTTTAGTATGTAAATATTTGGTTTAGGCCTAATATCTCTATTTCAGCTGATTTTGACTCTTTTACTTTATTTTGTCACAAAAAATAAAAATTACAAAAAATATTTTAGTTTACGTATCTTTCGTAAATTTAAATAAAAAATATATACAAAAATAGTACCTTATCTTTATTTTTATAATCATGAAAATACAAAAAAAAATAGTTTTATGTTTTATAGTTTAGTTCAGTTAATTAAAATTATTTTTATATTTTTATGTTATAATGGTATATAATTTTAGAAGAAGGAATCAGTTTTAGGTTTGTTTAACCCGTTTTTGTAAATCTTGTAGTCCATTTTTTTTAGTCTTTGGCCCAATTCTCAAGCCCATAATTCCTAGGTCCATACCCCTAACCTAATCCCTACCCTTATATATAGAATCTAACACCTAAAATGAGGGGAGACACCATCAACAATCAGCCGCAGCTAAAAGGACCCCCACTCTTCAGAAAACCATAGCCCTCTCCTGCTTGAAAATGGAACCTCACCCATTTCTTTCCCTTTGAAAAATCGAAAATCTATCTTGCTTTTGATATGGTCAAGTTCAATCTCCAAAGAACACTAAGGACATTTAATCTCATAGATCTAGTTTCAGCTTTATTTTAAAACTTAGATTTTCATCTTCTGACTCCAAATTTCTTGTTAGTTCCACCTTCAGAAATAGCACCCATAACTATCTTAAGTTCTCTTTGAATCAGATTTATTGCAAGAAGAAAGATGAATTCGTGATGAGATGCTTTGTTCGAGTCGAGTTTTCTTTCGGGGTCGAAGCCGAGGTGCGTGACGAGATTTTCGGGTTGAGGTCCTATTAGCATTTTGTTGCCGACTTTAGTTTGGCTAATCAAATGGTCATGTACAAAGCATGGTTCACTGTTCCTTATATACTAAGAAGATTTGTTATCTTAAGGTCCGTCTCTTCCTCTGTCTTATTGTCTAATTAAGTGGTTGTTGAGTTTAACTATTAATCGCTTGTGATTTCCTCCGTTACTAATTGGTATTTGGTTAAGTATGATATACAGTGCTACATGTTGTTGATTTAGTTGTCAAAACATGGGTTAGGATAAGGCTAATTTAAATGGGTTATGAGCGTGATTAGGAATATGATACTATGGTTTCTTGCGGCTTATCCATTGTCAGTGAACGATCTTTCTTTCTTTTTGTGTTTATTTCTATTGTCAAGTATTCAGCCACGGTCATATGTGAAACCTTCATGGTTGACATGATTTGAATAATATATAGTGTGATATTTTGGTTTATTAGCTTCATGTTTGCATCATGGATAGATGGATGTTCATGAAATTTGCTGCAGTTACTAGTATTAGTGATTTGTTGGCCAATGACGTGAATAGGCCGGCTGTTAATCTGAATTTTTTAGGGGTTGATTAAGTTATGATCTATAATTGATTTGGGATTATTGTAGATAAAACTATTTCAATAAAGTAGTTTAGGAAATAATTTTGGATACCCGTAGTATATTCTAGTTGAGTAAAGCCTTTTGGAATAATTTGAGGTGTGCCATGCCAAATAAAATCTCAAAACTCATGGCCCTCGCTTAATTAATTTTTATCCTTAGAAATCGAGGCGTGCCATTTAGCGAATTTTCAT
>NW_017698630.1:0-2658 GCF_001879085.1 Nicotiana attenuata | reverse complement strand
TCGGTATGTTCGGGTGGGGCTCGGGAGCCCCGAGCGTCGATCGGACGAGGCTCGAGTGAAGTTGAAATTTGGAAAAGGGAGTTGAGTTGCTGCTTCTGTCATAACCGCATCTGCGGTTCTTGGACCGCAGAAGCGGGACCACAGATGCGGTCGATCCATCGCAGAAGCGGCCAAGGGCCAGTCCAAGGGAAACTGCAGAAGCGGCCCAGATACCGCAGAAGCGGTTCCGATTAAGCGATCCATAGACCGCAGAAGCGGTCCAGTGCCCTTAGGCCCAAGCCGCAGAAGCGGCCCAATTTACGTTGAAGCGATTTCGCAGAAGCGGGACCCAGACCGCAGAAGCGGTCCAGGAATTTTGGGCCAGGTTCGCAGAAGTGATCCAAGTTCCGCAGAAGTGGTTTTCGCAGAAGCGGTCAGTGCACCGCAGAAGCGGAAATCGCTGGGCAGTGAGTTCATTTAATTCGACCTCAAAGGCCATTTAATTCATTTTCTACACCACACTTAGGCGATTTGGGGCTTCCAAAGAGAGGATTTCAACATAGCACTTCAAGGTAAGTTACTTCCATTCATTATTAGTTTAAATACAGGTATATTAAGTTGATTAAACACTAAAAATTAGGTAAAATCAAAGGGTTAGAGCTAGACCTAAGGTTTTAGTAAAACTAAGAATTTATCATGAAATTGTTTACGAAATGGACTAGATCATATATTATTGATCCTTAGGTTGCAGAGAACAATTTCCTTCGAAAAATCTCGGAATCCGGGCACGTGGGCCCGGGGTCGGAATTTAGGAAACTTGTGAAAAAGGTTGGGAAATTATTTAAATAGTTAGAATTCGACCTTGTAAGCCTTTATTGACTAGTTCTTACTTTATTTAACTAGTTTGTGATCGTTCGGCTCCGAATTGAGGACTTGGGCTTATTTTCGATATTTGAAGTGCGCTTTAGAGCAAGGTGAGTCTCCTTTCTAACCTTGTAAGAGGGAATTGTCCCCATAGGATTAATAAATGAGTAATTGTTGCTAAATGCGGGGGGCTACGCACTCTCTAGGTGACGAGAGTCCGTGCGTAGCTACTACTATGTGCGGGTAGCTTAGGACCCACACCATGCTTATCTTATTTGATTGTCTATTTTATCTTGTTAATACGGACACCTAGGATATGCTAGAGACTTAAAAAGGGAATAAGAACATACTTGTATAATTGTTGAAGTCTTGCTTGGTATTAATGACTATTGATGCGCCTTATGTGTATACTTGATATTTCTTATTATTTGTGGATCGGGCCGATCGCCTCGGTATGAATAGATGCATCTATAGGCGCGTCGTCGACCCTCGGCAAGTGCACAGTTTATCTCTGTTGGATCGGGCCATCGCCTCGGCATATTTGCACATGCTATTGTTGCTTGCCTGAGAGTTTTAAGTATTGATATCGCCTTTCATGGCCCGATAAATTGATAAATAAAACAAAAGTAAATGGTTAGCTGGAGATATAGTGAAGAGTAGGACTTTTATGTCTTGTTATAAACTGTTGCTTATTAGTGTTTCTTCATGGTTTGTATAATTACCTCGATATATTATTTGACCCTAGTGAGTATCAAGTCGACCTCTCATCTCTACTTCTTCGAGATTAGACGGGATACTCACTGGGTACATATTGTTTATGTACTCATACTACGCTTTTGTACTTAATTGTACAGGATTTGAGGCAGATACATCTGGTTACCAGTCCGGTGCGCGCCCTTGAGCTTGTGACATAGACTTCCACGGTGAGCTGCTTCCTTCCTACGCTGCCCAGCAGCCGGATGGAGTCTTCCTTTACTTTTGCTGTCTTTCTTTATCTCAGACAGTAGGATAGAGATATTCTTTTGTGTATTCTACTAGATGCCCGTACTTGTGACACTAGGTCTTGGCACACACTTTGGTAGACTAGTTTTGGGGTTGTAATATTATGTTATTTATTTTATCTATCACTTTCGGGTTGTGAACACAAATTCGGATAATTATTTCACGTAAATTTCCACTAAAATTAACAAAAGGAGATGGAAATGGTTCCGCATTGGCTTACCTGGCAACGGTGTCGGGCGCCATCATGACCTATTGTGGAAATGGGTCGTGACAACATGGTATCAGAGCACTAGGTTCACGTAGGTCTCACGAGTTATGGGCAAACCTGATAGAGTCTTGTTGATCGGTATGGAGATGTCTGTATTTATCTTCGAGAGGCTATAGGATATTAGGAAAGACTACTAGGGGTGTGCATTTGAATCGGTTTATCGATAAATCGAATCGATTATTTGTTATCGAAATCGAAATCGGAAAAATCGAAACCTTATTGAAACGATAACGATAAGCATATGTACAAATCGATAATCGATAAGTAATTATCGATAAGGGTCAAAATCGAATCGATAAATCGAATGCACACCCCTAGACTATAGACACTTGTTAAATGAGTAATTACCTATTTGTGTAGATTAATAACATACAGAATGTGATATATTCCGCTACTATTTTGAAAGCGGCTATACAATATTATTTTCCCTAATCTATACCCTTTCCTTTACCCTAAGTCCCTTACCCTATTATTTCCTCTACCACATTTAAGGAATGATCATATTTAAAGATCAAGGGAATGAAGTTCAAATTAATGGAAAACAG
>NW_017698629.1:0-2658 GCF_001879085.1 Nicotiana attenuata | reverse complement strand
CAAATCGGAACTAACATAGCACATAACCAAGCAATCAGCTAATCAATAGCAAACTCCCCCACTTGGCTCGAAGACATAGATCAGAATACACTCAATAACTCATAACACTTATACTCTATTGATGACCACAATACCATAGTGAGATTAAACTCAAATCCTTTGTAAGCTTGTGTAAGCACAAATCATGGCTATCAGCTCAGCGAAGGTGTTGGTGTACTCCACTTGCTCCGGAGTTGCCTATTTGGTCAGTATGCTTTGGATATGTATTGATTGGTATGACGGGGCCCTGTCCCGACCTTTATGATTTTATGTACTCTTAGAGGCTTGTAGACAGATGTCAGGTGTATGGATACTTGTATGGCCTTGTCGGCCTATGTTTTGAGTTTACAAATGGTCATGTCGGCCTTATAGGCCCGTATGTCACATGTATAAGTTTGTATATCATGTTGGGTCATCATACGTTAAGTATTCCCTTATGTTTATTCTTGTTATCTCATGAAGGGTTTTCTAGCTCATTTACCCATGATAGTATGATAAGAAAGATATGTTACGTTGGTACTCGGTTGAGTAAGGCACCGGGTGTCCGTCGCGGCCCTTCGGTTTGGGTCGTGACACTACCGAACCTCTCCAGCCGACGCTGCTCGTCATCCGGCATAGCTGGTACCACATGAGCTGGAGCTGGTGCGACTGGCCCAACTGGAACAATTGCTGCAACTGGTGCCGCTGGCTGAACTGGCTGAGCTGGAGCTACCCCAGGTGTCTGTAAGCCCTGAACAACCTGCTCGGGTGTGCGAGCATCGGGGGTCTGATGACCACCCCCGGTCTGAGAAGTAGCCGCCGCTGTAGTAGCTGAAACCGCTTGAGCCAGGCCAGTGCAGACGGACAAGATCTAAGCCAAAGCCTCCTGGAGACCAGGAATCACGATGGGCACTGCCGGTGCCTGAACAGGTGCTGCTGGAGCATCTACAGCTGGAATTTGACCCTGAGCCTGGTCAACTGGTGCTGGAATCTGACCCTGAGTCTGGTCAACTGGTGGGTCAGCAGGTGCTGTCCCTGCTGCCCTGCCTCTACCGCGACCACGGCCTGTAGGTGGCACTGGTGGTCGTCCGCCACGTCCGTTAGCACGGGTTCTCGCCATCTGCGAGAGAATAGAATACGAAAATTTAGTTTTCTCATAATAACAAGCCGCACGATTTGAATTTCAAGAAAGTGAAGTGTTTCCTAAAGGTTCTGTAGCCTCCCGAGGATAGATACGGACGTCTACGTACCGATCCGCGAGACTCTACTAAACTGGCTCATGACTCACGAGGCCTAGTAACCTAGGCTCTGATACCAACTTATCACGACCCCAAACCCGGTCGTGATGGCGCCCAACAATATTGCTAGGCAAGCCAGACCACAATCGTTCCCAAATTAACCGTAAACCTCAAACTGACAATCTAAAGAGATTATAATGATTTTAGAATAATAATCCAATGTTTATAATAGAATAATACTGAGAAAAACACGAAGTCTGATAAAACGCTCCCAAAGACCTGGGGTCACGAGTCTAGAGCCTCTAAAACAATCTGAATAACAATATCTGAATGAAAATACTCAAGTCTGGAAATGTATATATAAATAAAACTGAAATAGGAAGAGTAGTCAGGTCCTGCGAACGTCAAGCAGCTACCTCAATAACTCTGATAAGCTCTGGGAAACAAAGACTGCTCAGATAAGCCTCCGGTGTACCTGAATCTGCACACAAGGTGCAGGGAGTAGGGGTGAGTACTACCGACTCAGTGAGTAATAAGCATATAAAATGTCTGAAGATAAGAAATCCACGAAATGCCACAAAGCAAAGCTAAAACTAACAATCCAACACCTAACTACGAACTAACAGCAAAACAACTCCAAATATATCAGTCAAGTATAATGTAAAGATGCAATGCAATGCACATGACCGCTACGGCGCGTAGCCCGATCCATTTAACGTCGACGACGCTCACTAGGGGTGTGTACAGACTCCGGAGGGGCTCCTTCAGCCCAAGCGCAATATAATCATACCATTCGCTGCGACGTGCAGCCCGATCCATACTCAGTCCACAATATGCATATGAGTAACGTAACAAATTCAATTAATTTTTCCCAATTTCCAATTTATTAAGAAGAATATACTTTAGATATTTAACTTCAGGAAAAGTGACTTAGCATTTTATAACAGTGATTAAACACAGGACTGAGATCAATGATCATACAAAGCATGCTATCACAATGACATTCATCCTCTAAGGATGCTACAGATCGGCACAAGGCCCCAAACACGGCAATAAGCCCAGATATATTCAATACAGTGTGCGTATCAGTCGCCAATATAGAAATATTCTTGTTCGGGATGGACTAAGTCACAATCCCCAGTCATAACCAATCCCGCACCTGCCACGGGGTGCGAGTCACGCCCTACAATAGCGTCACAATGTGATAAGCCGGGGTTTCAAACCCTCAGGCCATCATATACACCAACTACTCACCTCTAACCGGCCGTAGAATGGTCCGCAATGCCTTTCCTTTGTATCGACCTCCTCGCGCGTCGAATCTAGTCAAAATCACAGTGAATAAATAAATATGGGTTAAAGAAACATAACCCAATCAAAAATACTCGAAAAGTACTAAAATTCA
>NW_017698628.1:0-2658 GCF_001879085.1 Nicotiana attenuata | reverse complement strand
TGATTTCAGTATGAGAGATCAATGTGGTTTTAGTCGCTGTCAATCTCATAGTGATTTCGTCTCTCAACTACAAACTAGATACCATCGAATTCATGGGTGTCGAAGTTGTAGACAGAAGAAAGTAATTGAAAACTTTGGAACACAAACTGATGCAAATGAATAACTGATGGTGATTGATTTCTAACTGATGACATTTGGAACACCCTGGGCAACAGTTAGGTACCACGCTGCAGAGTTCATAAGTACTAACGTACAGTTTTAGCTAGAATGCATTCTCATTGTTGCGTTTTTTCTTTAAAGGGCGTGAATGAGAAATGGAAGAGGCACCTTTTGGATTGCACCTCTCCATATCACCCTTCCTTTATCTATAAATTTAGAGGCTTGGCCTCATTTTTCAATGATGTAAAATCTGAAAATTTCTCCCTTCTTTTCTATATTGTTGCATTATTTTCAAATAAACATAAGTGTCAAGTGTGATTTGCTCCGTCTGTTGAGTTCGCTGAAATTCTATAATTTCGATTGCCAGTATTGCAGAATAATTATTCCGTTCTATCCTGGGAGGAATTAATCCAAAACCTTGGGCAACAGTGTAACGCCCCGAACCTGGGCCTAGACGTAACACGATACTCGGTACCTGACTACATGTGACCGAGCGAACCAACTGGCTGGCTGAATCAACATGTGGTATCATAACATACTGAATGCGGAAGATAAACTAACACATGCTGATATACTGAAAGTCTGGATGATATAAATCAAAGTGCGAAAATACTAATACAATTCTGAAACATATTTGTAGCCAACATAGTTTAATATGAAAAGCATGTGACTCTGTCTAACTGTTATTTTAGTCTATGAAGCCTCTAATGAAGTACTGAAAACACTGACTGCCTGAAAATATTGAAGACTATAGTAATGACAATGCCCCGAAATAACTGGGGATCACCAAATAGCTGGTACGAGAATTCTAGCGCTCTGAATCATCAACCTGTAAATAACTACCTGCATTGTGAGATGCAGGCCCCGGGCAAAAGGGACGTCAGTACATTTGAATTGCACTGGTATGTAAAGCAACTGAAAGAAAGAATTATATATGCTGAAACTGAAACTGAGCTGATAACTGAGAATCGATAATTGATACTGAAATGATAACTATTGAAACAGAAACTGATAGCTGATAACTGATAACTAAAATGATAACTGATAACTGATAATTGAACTGATAATTGAACTGATAACTGATAACTGATAACTGATAACTGATAACTGATAACTGAACTGATAACTGGTAACTGAAATGATGACTGATAACTGAACTGAATAAAGGAAGTAAGGATATAAATACTCCCTCTTCTGAATGATGAACAACCTGTTTATCTGAATAAGCTACGGCCTCGGGCCCAATATATATGTGCACAAGCTACGGCCTCAGGCCCAAGTATACGTATACATAACTACGGCCTCAGGCCCAAAAATGCAAAAAGCATAAACTATGGCCTCAGGCCCAAACATGCATAAAGCATAAACTACGGCCTCAGGCCCAAACATGCATAAAACATAAACTACGGCCTCAGGCCCAAACATGCATAAAGCATAAACTACGGCCTCAGGCCCAAATACAGGTGTTCAACATTCAGGAACTGAGAATCAAACTGCAATACATGATAGTGAAATACTGAATCACACTGAGTTACATGATACTGGAATACTGGATCACACTGAGTTACATAATACTGGAACACTGAATAGGACTAGACTGAGATATGTATTCTTGAACTGATTATGAACACTGAAACTTAAACTGTTTATGGCATACTGAATAATCTATACTAAGATTCGAGGGCATCAAACCCAAGTCTATATTGAATACGAACTGAGCTCACAACGTTCAGAATGAAAGTGGTGAACGAGTTATGAAGCAAGAGAATAGAAATTCTGCAACTATTCAAGGAACTAGACTTAACTGTATTTCTGAGGCAATTGAAACGTCGTAAAAGAAACGTAGTGTAGGGAAAATCATTAAAATTTCCAAACATAGAGAGTTAGCCTCACATACCTTAACTTCCTGCTCTTGAGTGTAATACAACATTCGCCAACCCTTTCAACTTTAGTCTATATCAATACAAGTCAAAGAGATTCCATATTAGCGAAAATACTCATGTTTTGGTCCCTTAGGCATTTTATCAAACGCTTGGTGAGTATAAAGCTTCATAATCCCTATTAATGGTGTTTCTACACCTAATAACCCATTCTCTTGCTCCTAGATAAATTCTAAAGTCTCAAATGATTATAATCAACATTGTTCTTTATCACCCATAAGGTAATCAACATCCATAACCAATAATAACCAATCAACAACCCAAACCCATCACCGTTCATGCTTTTCTATCAAACCCATCAACTCATATCTTATGAACTAGAGTCTATATTCATTAATTCAATGATAGAATCAATTAGAGGGTGAAGATATTACCTTTTTGACGTTCAATCTTCTTGAATTCGAGTTCTAGGGTTTCTTCTCTCAACAATGGTGTCCCAATCGAATATCTAATGATATGAAGGGTTTACCCATGTTAATAAGGTGTTGGGGAATTGAAATAAACTTAGAATCACCATTAGAACTTACCTTGGGTGGTGGAGGGATCCTTAAGGAGTTAG
>NW_017698627.1:0-2658 GCF_001879085.1 Nicotiana attenuata | reverse complement strand
TACACAAAACACCGTTCTCAGGTGACGCTGAAGACAATACCGACTTACCTTAAACGTCGAAACTACTTCCCTGCTAGTCCGAGCTCGTGACATCCTTGTCTATACCGAGTTGTTACCTCTATATTCACTTCAAATTCCATACCACTCATTGCACCCAACATGCCAACATATGATAGAACACGCTCCTCCTCACAGCTTCGGAACTATTATTAGATTAACACTTCATCATATCAAACTTTCCACTTAACTCACTTCAGGAGAACCATAGCAACACACAGGTGAATTCTCATAACCGTAGAATATGCAAATCTCTAAGTAGTGGTCTAACCCACCATAACCCTTTCGGGATCCGCCTACACGCAACAGACCCATAATAATGGAGTACTCTAGAATAACATCAATTAAGACGGACGACAGGCCTCACCTGAACCGCCGCAAATCACACGCGTAACCTGATCATGCTGAAGGAATTGATCTCTACCACCAATATGCCAACAGATATTTGGCTAACCAATCCATCTTCTTTCGACTTACAGTGATTGCCCTAGAAATAATAATAACTGCATTCAACATATAACACCATCCATCCGCACTCATCCCGAGTGACTTTGAATCACGAGACCATGCTGTCTCACATCCCACGAACCATTTCGTACCTTCCAACTGCTACATCGCAAATCAAAACATCCTAGAACATTCTACGAATTCCGAAGCATTACTTGCACCTTCCTGATAGTGCTACATAGGAGCCCATAATTGACATAGAAAAATTACACATCTTGACCTCTCCCAATGGAGACTCAGTTCTAATCACATATACAAATTCAAGATACCCAATTGTCATGTAGAATCTCGACCACATTAGTACCATTCTCGAGAGTCATTTACTCTATTTAACTGCATTTAGCATGGTCAAATGAACAGAACCACCCGTGCCTCATTAGCACTCTGACACCGCAAAATATCACCTCGTCACAATACAAGCAAGCATCTTCCTACTCTATGCACCGAGCACTCTTTACTAATAGCAACTTAAGACATTCTGTGATTCTCACGCATCTACGGAGCACCATATAACCTTTGTCAAAATTTTGTTTCACTCGTGCCATCCTCGGCTCAATCTCCGCAACCCGAACTGATTCGCCAGCATGCCTCAAACCGGAACCAATATAGCACATAACCGTACAATTAGCTAATCAATAGCAAACTCCCCAACTTGGATCGAAGCCATAGATCAAAACACTCCCAACAACTCATAACGCACATACTCCATTGCTGCCTTAATACCATAGTGAGATTAAACTCAATCCTTCATAAGCTTGTGGAAACACAAATCATCTAGAAATTTTTAATTCTTCTGCAAATCTCGCATTCACTCACGCAACAGTTAAGCCCACTCTCTAGGCGATCCAATTTAGATGTCGACACATTTTCTTCACTTGTAAATGAGATCTTCTAATAGATAACATAACGATCACACAACTTTAAATCACTCCACAGGAGATGACCCACCTGCTTTGCCTCCAACTACCATTTTTTTTTGGTGTACTTTCCACCGTCCTATACTGTACGCAGTCACTTAGTCTTCCTGAGTCTGAACTCATACCGCAACATAAAGTTTTTTTTTTACTTCACTCTCGACTGGAAACATGAAAAGATTCTTCACGCGCCCATAACTCGGAGCTATACCTCGAATCACGATGGAAATTCAAACACCTAATAGTTCTTCTATCATCCAGTAGACCTTCCTCATCGCTTCCAGGTCGCGTAGATACATCTCGCAGTACTAACATACTCATCATATAGCTATCCAGCCGTCGTTCCCGCTAATAGGGACAATACCGAACGTATAAGTTCAAAACACAGCTCACGTAATCAGCATCTTGGTGCTCAAGCCATAGGCAAAAATCCGGCCTCAAGTCCACCAGACTGGCCCAACAT
Source organism: Nicotiana attenuata (assembly GCF_001879085.1). Classification (NCBI taxonomy): domain Eukaryota; kingdom Viridiplantae; phylum Streptophyta; class Magnoliopsida; order Solanales; family Solanaceae; genus Nicotiana; species Nicotiana attenuata. The sequence goes on along the minus strand of NW_017698627.1, from coordinate 717 downwards.
CAACTCACAGAGATCACATCTCGCCCCTTGATCGGGGAATCACAAGCTATTAAGGCACGTCTGATACTGAGCGCTCCCGCGCGCGTACTGAGCGCTCCCGCGCGCGTACGAACACGTGGAAGGAATTTCAAGAGTTTCTTTTCAAGCTGAATCAAGGACGCACGATAAGAATTCAAGAATGTGAAGTTTTCCTAAAGGTTCTGCAGCCTCTCGAGGATAAGTACAGACGTCTCTGTACTGATCCACGAGACTCTACTAAACCGGCTCATGACTCGCGAGACCAAGTAACCTAGGCTCTGATACCACCTTGTCACGATCCAAACCCCGGTCATGATGGCGCCCAACACACTGTTAGGCAAGCCCGACCATTTACACAACCTTAACCAAATAACCTAGATGGATAAATAAATATTACACTAAAAAAAAAATATAATTTTTTATAAGAAAATATATGCTAGAAAAGACGGTCGATACAAAGGAGCATGGAAATGCCATTATTTTTTGGAACATGTAAATGTAAGATATTCGTATAATAAAGTAGCAAGAAAATACAATAAAGAAATATACAGATATTTCCTACAGTTCAACAATATCCATATAGCCTCAATAAAGCAAGTCATGTATACCAGCTAGATTGCCAAAACAAAGGGTTATAATGCCTTGAAAATTCAGAAATACTACAAAGCCATAATATTTAAAGATAGAAAAATTAGACTT
>NW_017698626.1:0-2659 GCF_001879085.1 Nicotiana attenuata | reverse complement strand
AGCAAAAAACCATGACGAGCAGCACCTGGAAGTGGATTAGTGAAGAGGTCAGCCAACTGAGTAGAAGAAGAAGTGTGGACCAAATGAATCAAACCCTCAGCCAGCTTGGTCCGAACCAGATGACAATCCAACTCTATATGTTTGGTTCTTTCATTGAAAACTGGGTTGCGAGCAATGTGTATCGCAGCTTGACTGTCACAAAATAAAGGAATGGAGGAATAACAAGGAAAGCCTAAGTCAGTAAGCAATCTAGACAACCAGGTCAACTCAGCCACTCCTTTACTCATGGCTCGATACTTAGCTTCAGCAGAGGACATGCTAACAATGGGCTGCTTCTTGGACTTCAAAACCACAAGGCTACCACCTAATAAGACACAATAACCAGAGACAGAACGCCTAGTGTCAGGGCAGGCAGCCCAGTCACTGTCACAAAAGGCAGAAATAGACAGGTCTGGAGAGGCATTGAAGAAGATCCCATGTTCAGAAGTACCCTTCAAGTACCTTAATAGAAGCAAGCCAGCAGACATGTGGGGAAGGCAGGGAGACTGCATAAATTGACTGAGATGTTGGACTGCATAGCTGATGTCAGGCCTCGTGTGAGTTAAAAAATTCAGCTTACCAATCAAAGATCTGTACAGTTCAGTCTTGAGCAAAGGATCACCTTCATTGGCTTTAAGCTTCACATTCATATCAAGAGGACACAAAACAGAGGAAACATCTGAACAATGAAACTCAGACAACATATCAGCAATGAACTTTTTTTGATGTAGAAGGACCCCAGTAGAAGAATATAGAACCTCAATCCCCAAGAAATAGCTAAGAGACCCCAGATCCTTGATCCAAAATTGTTGATGAAGGAAGGATTTTAAAGCTGAAATCTCAGTAGAATCAGTCCCAGTCAAAATTATGTCATCCACATACACAGCTAAAACAACAAAAGAATCACCAGAGCCCCTTGTGAAGAGGGAGTAATCATTCGGAGAAGATGTATAGCCTCTAGAAGATAGGGATTGAGATAATTTGGCATACCACTGTCTGGATGCCTGTCTTAAACCATAAAGAGACTTCTGAAGCTTGCAAACCAGCTGCCCAGAATTAGAAGTGAGAGGAACAGAATAACCAGGAGGCAACTTCATATAAACCTCCTCATCAAGGTCCCCATGCAGAAAAGCATTGTTGACATCAAGCTGAAACAAAGGCCAATGTTTCTTGATGGCAACAACAACCAGAGTCTTGACAGTGGACATTTTCGCAACTGGGGAAAATGTCTCATGAAAGTCAATCCCTTCTACCTGTGTGTCACCCCTAACCACTAACCGAGCCTTATACCTTTCAATAGCTCCATCAGCTCTATATTTGACCTTAGACCCATTTGCACCCTATAGGCTTCTTCCCCAAAGGCAAATCAACAACTACCCAAGTCCTGTTAGCTTCAAGAGCCTCAAATTCATTCTTCATTGCCCCTTGCCATTCAGGAATGGAGGCAGCTTGAGAGAAAGTATAGGGTTCAAACACAGGAGGCACACTAGTAGAAACAATATTGGAAAGAGAAGTGGAGCATGAAGAAGGAAGTGTGCAAACATAATCCTTCAAATACCCCGAAGGATTGTGAGGTCTAGAAGACTGCCTCACAGAAACCTCAGGAACAAGAGAAGGAGGAGGGACAACAGGTATAACAGGAGAAGAAGAAGAGGCAATGGGTAAATCAGAAGAAGAAAGAGGAGAAACAGAAGGTGATGAAGGAACAGGAGAAACAGAATGGGATGAAGAAACAGGAAAAAACAGGAGAAAAAGATGAAGTAGGGGGAGCAACAAGATCATCAGGAACATGAGGGGGGGGGGGGGGAGAATGCAGATACATGTGGAGAAGGAGAAGAAGAAGAAGAAAAAGGAGGAAGGGCAAAGGGAAAGACATACTCATGGAAGACAACATCTCTAGAGACAAAATAAGATTTAGAAGTGAGATTATATAATTTGTAGCCTTTCTTAGCAAAGGGATAACCTAAGAAAACACAGGGAACAGACCTTGGCTCAAATTTTTCTCTAAGAAATTTAGGAACAGTGGCATAACACAAGCAACCAAAAGTTCTAAGGTGAGCATATGAGGGAGCCTTACCATACAGTATCTCAAAAGGACTCTTGTTATGTAACAAGGAAGAAGGAAATCTATTTATTAGGTAGGTAGCAGTAAGAATGCAATCACCCCAAAAGGAAATAGGTAAAGAAGATTGAAAAAGCAATGCCCTTGCAGTTTCAAGGAGATGCCTATGTTTCCTTTCCACAACACCATTTTGTTGAGGTGTGTGGGGGCAGGAAGTTTGATGAATAATACCTTTGTCTGAAAGAATTTGGAACCAGTAGAACTAGAGCCCAGCTCTAGGGCATTGTCACTCATCACACCTACATATCTTACTTTCTGGGTTGTTAAACCCCCCGATATGACCGTAGCGATGATATATGAAGCTTAAAGTACAAAAGCCATTTGCCAGGTCTGGGTTATGGACGGCCCTGACTATTTTCAAGGAGTCTAAAAACTTGTGTACAGCTACAACTCTGGGAGCAACCAAGTATTTGTGCCTCAACGGAACCTCATCCTTTCCAATGTAGCCAGCTATTCCTCCAATGTCGGGGGTAAGCTCAAACAAACTAACCGAAAAGT
>NW_017698625.1:0-2659 GCF_001879085.1 Nicotiana attenuata | reverse complement strand
CCTTGAACCTCTTAAGTTTTCTTAGCACTACTCACTCTTCTAAGGGACTCAATATTTTGGCTAACCCCCTAAATTTTCAAAAATTTCGGCAGAGTTTCCCTTGTAAATTGGACTATCCAAAAAAAATATCCCTGTCGCAAATACCACAACTACACCAACAACAACCAAATATACCATAACAGGCCATTCTTAGGCACCATACACAGCTCATAAATTAATTACTCACACTCCGGCAAGGGGGTACCACAATAACCAACAAGAATCTAAAGCACAACATCTTAGCAAAAGTAAATCAAATTAAGGAGTTAAATGTACTCTGGCATGGCACTAAATTATTAAATAACTAAATATACTCTGACAAAAACTAAATTACTTCAACAACTACGTATAATCTAGCAAGGACATAAACACATGCTAACTTGTATTTAATAAATAAAATATAAATTTCAATCCAAACCTAGGTTCACATACCTTTTTCCTCAAATAAATATGGATATTTCTTCCTCATATCTTCCTCGACCTCCCACGTAGCCTCTTTTGGAATCATGATTACTCCACAAAACTTTTACCGATGCTAAATCTTTTGTTCTCAACTTTCTTACTTGCCTATCGAGAATTTCTATAGGTACCTCTTCATAAGTCAAGCCTCTTTAATTTCTATGGTATCGGCAGGTATTATATGCGACGCATCATGAATGTACTTTCTAAGCATAGACACATGAAAGACACGGTGAACAGAGGACAACTCAATGGGTAGCGCTAACTTATAAGCCACGTTTCCTTTCTTTTCTAGAATTTCATAAGGTCCGATAAATCTAGGGCTAAGTTTCCCTTTCTTACCAAACCTCATAACTCCTTTCATTGGTGAAACTTTCAAAAACACCTTATCACCAACCATGAACTCTAACTCACGATGCCTCTTGCCAGAGTAAGACTTTTGACGACTCTGAGCCGCTTTAAGTCTTTCTCTAATTAGCTGAACTTTCTCCAAGGCCTCACAAACAAACTCTGGACCAATCAACGGCACCTCTGCTGGTTCAAACCAACCCACTGAAGACCTACATCTCCGCCCATACAACGCTTCATAAGGAGCCATACCAATGCTGGCCTGATAGCTGTTATTGTAAGCAAATTCTATAAGTGGCAAGTGATCATCCCAATTACCTCCAAAATCTATAACACACGCACGCAGTATATCTTCAAGAGTCTAAATCGTCTTTTCTGCCTAACCATCTGTCTGTGGATGGAAAACGGTGCTCAGATTGATCTTGGTACCTAATCTTTTCTGAAATGCTTGCCAAAAATGCGCTGTGAACTGAGGGCCTCTGTCAGATATGATTCAAACTGGAGTACCATACAATCAGACTATTTCTTTGATGTACAACTGCACATACTGCTCTGCAGAATCTGTCGTCTTTACTGGTAGGAAATGTGCGGACTTTGTCAGTCGGTCTACAATAACCCAAATTGAATCATGCTTACGGTATGTGCGAGGTAGACCTACTACGAAATCCATATTAATCATCTCCCACTTCCACTGTGGTATCTCTATGTCTTGAGCTAGGCCACCAGGCCTCTGATGCTCGGCCTTGACTTGCTGGCAATTTAAACATTTAGCCACATGATCTGCTACTTGTTTCTTCATGCCTATCCACCAATACAATTCTTTCAAATCTAGATACATTTTGGTAGCACCTGGGTGGATAGAGTACCTCGAATTGTGAGCTTCCTCCATTATGGCCTTCCTAAGACCATCTACATCAGGCACACATAACCGATCATTCAACTTCAAAACTCCGTCACTTCCTAGAGTGAAAGTGGTGATTTCTTTGCTTCCGACTCCTTCTTTTAATTTCACTAAGTACGGATCTTCGTCTTGCTTAGCCTTAACATGCGCAACAAGGGAGGATTGCACTAAGGCATAAGCAGTTATATTTCCTTCTTCGGTCTCATCCAATCTAATTCCATCATTTGCTAGTTTTTGAATTTCTCGACCCAAAGATCGCCTTTGTACTGCAAGATGGGCCAAGACACCCATTTACTTCCTACTAAGTGCATCTGCTACCACATTAGCTTTGCCCGGGTGATAAATGATATTGATGTCATAATCTTTCAATAGCTCGAGCCACCTTCTCTGTCTCAAATTTAGTTCTTTTTGCTTGAAAATGTACTGTAGGCTTTTGTGATCTGTAAACACTTCAGAATGCTCGCCATAAAGGTAGTGTCGCCATATTTTTAATGCAAACACCACTGCTACAAGCTCCAAGTCGTGTGTGGGGCAGTTCTTTTCATGATTCTTTAACTGCCTGGAAGCATAAGCAATAACTTTTCCATTTTGCATTAGAACACAACCAAGGCCCACTCTGGAGGCATCACAATACACTGTGAACCCACCCGAACCTGTCGGCAAGGTTAACACAGGTGCAGTGGTCAACCTCTTCTTTAACTCTTGAAAACTCTGCTCACAAGCGTCTGACCATTGGAACTTAACTGCTTTCTGAGTCAACTTAGTTAATGGAGCTGCAAGTGAGGAAAACTCCTCCACAAACCTTCTATAGTAGCCAGCTAACCCCAAGAAACTCCTGATTTCGGTTGGCGTTGTCGGCCTAGGCCAGTTCTTGACTGCTTCTGTCTTCTGAGGATCTATTGTTATTCCTTC
>NW_017698624.1:0-2659 GCF_001879085.1 Nicotiana attenuata | reverse complement strand
AGAAAGATGCTGCGGTCAGATGGACAGACGAATGTCAAGCAGCATTTGACAAGATTAAAAAGTATTTGGCTAGTCCACCTGTGTTGGTCCCGCCAGAGCCTGGAAGGCCCTTGATCCTTTACCTGACTGTGTTGGACAATTCTTTTGGTTGTGTACTGGGGCAACATGACATCACAGGAAGGAAAGAGCAGGCAATTTACTACCTCAGCAAGAAGTTCACATCATATGAGGTAAAATACACTCAACTCGAGAGGACGTGTTGTGCTTTAACCTGGGTAGCGCAAAAGTTGAAACATTACTTGTCAGCATATACTACCTACCTCATCTCTCGGTTGGACCCACTAAAGTATATATTTCAAAAGCCCATGCCCACAGGGAGGCTAGCAAAATGGCAAATCTTGCTCACGGAATTTGATATTGTCTACGTGACTCGGACTGCAATGAAAGCACAGGCGTTGGCTGATCATCTAGCTGAGAATCCCGTTGATGATGAATATGAGCCTTTGAATACATACTTCCCGGACGAGGAGATAATGCATGTTGAAGAATTAGGACAGGTCGAGAAGCCGGGATGGAAACTTTTCTTTGATGGAGCTGCCAATGCAAATGGTGTCGGAATAGGAGCAGTACTGATTTCCGAGACAGGGCAACACTACCCTGTCACTGCTCAACTTCGTTTCTATTGCACCAATAACATGGCTGAGTACGAAGCATGTATCCTGGGATTGAGGTTGGCCATAGACATGGGTGTCCAGGAAATCTTGGTCATGGGTGACTCGGATCTTCTTGTACACCAGATTCAGGAAGAATGAGAGACACGAGATTTGAAGCTCATACCATACCGGCAGTGTTTACATGAACTTCGTCAGCGGTTTCAATCAATAGATTTCAAACACATTCCAAGGATGCACAATGAGATTGCCGACGCTTTGGCCACTTTGGCGTCGATGTTGCATCACCCGGACATGGCTTACGTGGATCCGTTATAGATTCAAGTTCGAGATCAGCATGCCTATTGTAATGTGGTGGAGGAAGAGTTTGATGGTGAGCCATGGTTCCATGATATAAAAGAATACCTCCGGATGGGAGTATACCCAACACAAGCTACGGGGGATCAAAGGAGGGCAATTCGACGCCTGGCAAGCGGATTTTTCTTCAGTGGAGGAGTGTTGTACAAGAGAACTCCAGATCTTAGTTTATTGAGATGCATAGATGCCAAACAAGCTTCAGTTATCATGGCTGAGGTACATGCGGGTGTTTGTGGACCTCATATGAGTGGATATATATTGGCAAAGAAGATCCTTCGAGCAGGTTACTATTGGCTCACTATGGAACGGGATTGCATCAGCTTCGTACGCAAATGTCATCAATGTCAGATACACGGAGATTTGATTCATTCTCCACCATCTGAATTGCATACAATGTCAGCACCATGGCCGTTCGTTGCCTGGGGAATGGATGTAATTGGCCCGATTGAGCCAGCAGCCTCAAATGGGCATAGATTCATTTTGGTAGCTATTGACTATTTCACTAAATGGGTGGAGGCAAAAACCTTCAAATCCGTGACTAAGAAGGCAGTTGTCGATTTCGTACATTCAAATATCATATGCCGGTTTGGGATCCCGAAGGTAATCATCACAGATAATGGTGCCAATCTCAATAGTCATTTGATGGCCGAGACATGTCAACAGTTTAAGATCCTGCACCGCAACTCCACTCCATATCGTCCTAAGGCAAACGGGGCAGTCGAGGCAGCTAACAAGAATATCAAGAAAATACTTCGGAAAATGGTAGAAGGGTCAAGGCAATGGCATGAAAAGTTACCTTTTGCTTTGTTAGGCTATCGCACTACTGTCCGCACTTCAGTAGGAGCGACTCCCTACTCATTGGTGTATGGAACCGAAGCAGTAATAGCCGCAGAGGTTGAAATCCCGTCCCTCCGAATCATCGCAGAGGCAGAGATTGATGATGATGAATGCGTTAAAGCCCGCTTGGAACAACTAAGTTTGATTGATGAGAAGCGACTGGCAGCAGTGTGTCACGGTCAATTGTATCAACGAAGAATGGCAAGAGCATATAACAAGAAAGTGCGTCCGCGGAAGTTCGAAGTAGGACAGTTGGTGCTCAGACGTATCCTACCTCATTGGGCTGAGGCAAAAGGAAAGTTCGCCCCAAACTGGCAAGGGCCATTTGTTGTAACCAGAGTTTTGTCCAATGGCGCTCTATACCTAACAGACGTGGAAGGAAAATGTGTAGAAATGGCTATCAATTCTGATGCAGTCAAGAGATATTATGTATGATTTTCTTTATCTTTGTGTACCTGATTGTATTTGGCATGTTTTGTGATTGAAATGATGAAGGCATTTTGTTCGGCCACCCAAACACTTTACCCTTTGTTATCCCTTTGAGCCTTATTATATTTCCTTTCGTATCCCTCTTTCGGAATCAATAACAAAACTCGAAAGCCCGAGCGGAAAATCAGCGGAGAAACAAGAGAAAAACAGTCCAAAAGAAAAGAAAAGGAAAAGAAAAGAAAAAAGGAAAGGGAAAGAAAAGAAAAAAAAAAGAAAAGAAAAAGAAAGAAAAGAAGAAAAGGAAAGAGCAAAGAGAGAAGAAAAGAAAAGAAAAAGAAGAAAAATGAAAAGAATGAAAAGAAAGA
>NW_017698623.1:0-2660 GCF_001879085.1 Nicotiana attenuata | reverse complement strand
TGTAAATAAAGTGGCGATCTTTCAGCCATGCAAGCGTGAATAAAGTGGCGATCTTTCAGCCATGTAGATGCAGATGGAGACAATGCTTAGTCTCGGAAGGCAGAATGGTAGCCTTATGTAATGCAGATGGAGACAGAGCTTAGTCTCGGAAGGCAGAATGGTAGCCTTATGCAATGCAGGAAATGCAAATGGAGGTAGGACTTAACCTCGAAAGGCAGAATGGTAGCCTTATGCAGTGTAGGAAATGCAGATGGAGACAGAGCTTAGTCTCGGAAGGCAGAATGGTAGCCTTATGCAATGCAAATGGAGGTAGAGCTTAACCTCGGAAGGCAGAATAGTAGCCATATGCGGAAGATGATAGACGAGTAATAGTAAAAGATTTTTAGCTGATAGTGGATAGCTGGTTGTTGATTGCGGCATTGTGGCTGCTGGGGATATCATGTATGGGTAGTGGTTGTGAAGCGACAATTTCGGGAGTTGTATTCCTGAAAGTACGAGTGTGTAAATGGATTTGCTGATTTGTGACTTGGGTGCCTGCATCCAAAGAAAAATCATGAGTTTTGTAAAGGGACCGGTTAGTTCGCGTTCCCGCTGGCTTCGCTTGACTGGCTCGGCTCTGTTTATGGTGATACTGTAGGTACCCTCGGGGTAGCGTTGTCAAACAAAGCAATTTCGATAATAGACATGCATGAGTTTTGTTAAAGGTATGATATATGTATATATATTTTAAAAAAACAGCTTTAGATGAACCAACGACCGCGACGTGGTTCAAAACATTGCGACCTTTCTTGCTACGGAATTTTGAGGGCCCTCCTCAAAATTGTGCCCCAGTTTAGTGGGTTGATGCTTCTGACGGCTGCTTGCAATGATCGACTGAAGTTACTTCGGAATTTTGAGGGTCCTCCTCAAAATTCTGCCCCTGTACCCAATTGTGGGGGCAAAATGAAAATTTTATTGAATTGTGACCGAACCCATAAGGCTGCCTACGTATCCCCTCTTAAACGGGAATCAGGTCAGACGTAGTTCAAATTACATAAGGAAATCATAAATGGTTACACATAGTATCGCTTGACTGCATCTCAATTTATTGGTTTTGGCCAAACTTCTCCGTCCATTTCTGCAAGTATGAGGGCTCCTCCTGTCAGAACCCGATGAACCATGTATGGACCTTTCCAGTTAGGGGAGAACTTCCCTTTGGCTTCATCTTGATATGGAAAAATCTTCTTCAACACCAGCTGCCCTGGTGTAAACTGTCTTGGTCAGACTCTCTTGTTGAAGGCTCTGGTCATTCTGTTCTGGTAAAGTTGACCATGGCAAACCACGTTCATTCTCTTTCCATCTATGAGAGCTAACTGGTCGTAACGACTCTTAACCCATTCTGCATCGTCGATTTCTGCTTCCTGTATGATTCTTAGGGATGGAATTTCTACCTCGGTGGGGATGACCGCTTCCGTACCATAAACAAGCATATAGGGAGTTGCACCAGTCGATGTGCGAACTGTGGTGCGATACCCTAACAAAGCAAATGACAGCTTCTCATGCCACTACTTATGCTTTTCTACCATCTTTCTCAATATCTTCTTGATGTTCTTATTAGCGGCTTCTACAGCTCCGTTCATCTGAGGCATGTAGGCTATGGAATTCTTGTGTTTGATCTTGAAGGTTTCGCACATGGCTTTCATCAAATCACTGTTGAGGTTGGAACCGTTGTCAGTAGTGACTGATTCTGGGATCCCGAATCGACAAATGATACGGTCACAGACAAAGTCTGCCACGACTTTCTTGGTCATTGCTCTGTAAGATGCTTCCTCAACCCATTTAGTGAAATAATCAATTGCTACTAGGATAAACTGTGCCCATTTGGTGCGGCAGGTTCGATTGGTCCGATAACATCCATTCCCCATGCGGCGAACGGCCATGGCGAGCTTGTTGCATTAATCTCATTTGGGAGGCACTTTTATCATGTCTGCATGGATCTGACATCGGTGGCACTTTCGCACATACAGGATGCAGTCCGTTTCCATAGTCATCAAGAAATAACCTACCCGGAGTATCTTCTTGGCTAAGACAAAACCGTTCGTATGTGGACCACAGGTCCCAGCATGAATTTCCTCTAGCAGTTTGGATGCTTCCTTTGCGTCAACACACCTTAGCAAACCCAAATCCGGAGTTCTCCTATACAGGATTCCTCCGCTGTGGAAGAAATTGTTGGATAATCTTCGCAGAGTGCGCTTCTGAATAGCATTTGCAAGCTCTGGATATTTTCCTTCGGCCAAAAATTCCTTGATGTCGTGAAACCAAGGCTTTCCGTCTGCTTCTTCCTTGACATGAGCACAGTAAGCTGGCTGATCATGAATCTTTACTGGAATAGGGTCTATGAAGTTCTTATCTGGATGCTGAATCATGGATGACAGAGTGGCCAATGCATCGGCAAACTCGTTCTGGACTCTGGGAACATGCCGGAACTCTGTCTTTATGAACCTCTTTCTCAACTCCTGTACATGATGCAAATACGGGAGTATCTTTGAGTTCTTGGTCGCCCATTCTTCTCGGACCTGATGTATAAGCAAATCCGAATCTCCAATCACTAGCAACTCTTGGACGTTCATGTCAATGGCCATCTTGAGCCCCAAGATGCAAGCTTCGTACTCGGCCATATT
>NW_017698622.1:0-2660 GCF_001879085.1 Nicotiana attenuata | reverse complement strand
CTTTGTTTGTACTTGATTTTTGAGATAATTTGGAACTCTTCTAAGGTACAATATGTTTTTCTGCAAATGTGAAGAGTTTGAGGATAAGTTGTGAAATATTAATATTTTGGAGCATTGGCTCGAGTGATAAATACCATTGAGTAAGAGATGAACGTATTGAAAGGAGTTGTGATTAATCCCTTGTCGGGATGGTTTGATTACAGTGAGTATTGCCCCTGCCGGGTTGTGAAAGATATTGTTATTGTTCCCTTGCCGGGACTTGGTTGTTATTTGTGTTATTCCCTTGCCGGGATAGTTCATATTACTTGTTTATTCCTCTTGCCCGCTTGGTTGTGACTGTTATTGGGTGAGGAAGAGTGAAATTGCACGAAGGGTCATTCCGTGCTATTCTTGATTATATTTGCACGAAGGGTCATTCCGTGCTATGTTTTGACTATTTATGCACGAAGGTACATTCTGTGCTCTGATTTGATTATATTTGCACGAAGGGTCATTCCGTGCCATGAGATGAGAGCTATGTGAGAGTAAGAGCACGAAGGGTGATGCCGTGCATTTTTATTTGATTGCTTTGGGTGAGATTGAGAGTAAAAGCACGAAGGGTGATGCCGTGCAACTATTGAACTTCTTATTCTTTGATAATTATTGTTGTGCCATGTTTCTTAATTACGCTGATGAACTTTATATCCAATTGTACTTTCCCCATAGCATGTTTCCCTCCCTTTTAACTGTTTAGTTTCGGTATTTTCTTTTCTTTTGTTGCATATTTGTATATAAAAATTGTACAGATTGGTTTGGTAGTCCTGTCTAGCCTCGTCACTACTTCGCCGGGGTTAGGCCAGGCACTACCAGCACATGGGGTCGGTTGTGTTGATGCTACACTCTGTGCATTTCTTTGTGCACAGATCCAGGAGCAACTTTCGGACAGCAGCAGTAGGATTCTTATCCGGGAGCTATCTTCAGTTCAGGGACTCTCGAGGTAGCCTAGCTGGCGTTCGCAGGCCGAAGTCCCTTTCCTTATTTCAGTTTGTTTTCATTGTATCGAAACAGACATGTGTATTTCTTTCATTCAGACTTGTTGTAGTATTCTATAGTAGTCCGTGAGCTAGTGACACCAGATTTTGGGTAGAGAGGTGTTTCAAACTTCCGCATTTTTTTTATATCTTTTGTTAAACTTAAAGTCTTTCGCATTTCTTTAACTGAGCTAGTGACACCCTGATGCGCACCAGGGTGATGTCCAGATCCACCTGCCTCAAACCCTGTACAATTAAGTACAGAAGTGTAGCATGAGTACATAAACCACATGTACTCAGTAAGTATCCCGTCTAATCTCGAAGAAGTAGAGACGAGAGGTCGACTTGATACTTACTAAGGTCAAGATAATATAATATAATAAAGTGAGATATACAGCATGAAGGATCTCCAATAACACACGTTTAATAGAAGAGTCATATTCATGTTCTTGTCATAATTAAATTACCAGTTTTCCCTTTTTCATATCAAATGAGTGATCATGTCATAACTAAATGTAAGCATATAAATCATGCACAAACATGCTGAGGTCGACGGCCCGCTCCAATAGGAAATAAATTGTGCACTGCCGAGGGTCGAGCGGCACGAACCATAGATGCATCTATTATCACCGAGGCGATCGGCCCGATCCATAATCATCAAGAAAATATCAAGAAAAGCACATAAGGCTCAATTACGTACAAGGGAATTCCTACCAAGGCTCAACAAACTCATACGTTCACCTTTCATTTCCTCAAGTCTCTAACAAATCAAAATGATCATATTGGCAATTTAAAATAAGAGATATTCCCCAATTAGACATGACGTGGGTCCTAAACTACCCGAACAATTATCATATAGTAGCTATGCACGGACTCTCGTCACCTAGTACGTACGTAGCCCCCGCATTTAGCAACAATTACCCATTTAAAATTCTATGGGGACAATTCCCGCTTACAAGGTTAGAAAGGAGACTCACCTCGCTCCAAAGTGCACTCCCAATGTCTAAGAACGAGCCCAAGTCCTTAATTCGAAGCCGGACAATCCCAAACTAATCAAACGAAGTAAGAACTAGTAAATAAAGGCTTACAAGGTTAAATTCTAGCTATTTAAGCAATTTCCTAACCATTAACACAAGTTTCCTAAATTCCGACCCCGGGCCCACGTGCCCGGATTCCGAGATTTTTCGAAGGAAGTTGTTCTCTATCACCAAAGGATCACAAATATATGATTTCTAGTTCACAACATGGCAAATTATGTGATAAAACCTTAGTTTTCATTAAACCCTAGGTCTAGCCCAAATCCCTTGATTTTACCTAATTTTTAGTGTTAAATTTACCTAATGGTTATGTATTTGAACTAAAAATGAGTGGGGATTACTTACCTTGCAATGTTATGTTAAAACCTCCTCTTTGGAATCACCAAAATCGCCTAAGTGTTGAGAGTAATGTGGAAGAAATGAGTTTGGGTTCGTATTAATGAACCCTTCTGCCCCCAGCGATTTCCGCTTCTGCGGAAGGAATCACGCTTCTGCGGGTTCCGCTTCTACGGACATGAGCCGCTTTTGCAGAAATGGGCAAGGGGGCCTGGGCCGCTTCTGCGGTCATAACCTCGCTTCTGGGAGGCCACTTAAGCGGAAAGCCCACCGCTTC
>NW_017698621.1:0-2660 GCF_001879085.1 Nicotiana attenuata | reverse complement strand
AAATATGGGAATCGTGCGAAATTCCGGTTTTATGGCCGTAAAATGCCAAAAAATATAATTCGTTCATGGCGGGGCGGTGATTACGGTTAGGACTTATTTGATGTCCCGGGAAAACGTTAGGCGATCCGGGTTCGGGGGCCCGGGCCCACGGCGCAAGGCGTGGGCTATAGCATACGAAAATATGGGAATCGGGCGGAATTCTGATTATATGGCCGTATAACGCCAAAAAATATAATTCGTTCAAGGCGGGGCGATGACTACGGTTTCTTAGGTCGTATTTGATGTCCCATGAAAATTTTAGGCGATCCGGGTCCGGGGGCCCGGGCCCACGGCGGAAGGCGTGGGCTATAGCACACGAAAATATGGGAATCGGGCGAAATTCTGGTTTTATGGCCGTAAAACGCCAAAAAATATAATTCGTTCATGGCGAGGCGGTGACTACGGTTCCTTAGGTCGTATATGATGTACCGGGAAATTTTTAGGCGATCCTGGTCTAGGGGCCTAGGCCCACAGCGGAAGGCATGACTATAGCACACAAAAATACAGGAATCGAGCGGAATTCCGGTTTTATGGCCGCAAAATGCCAAAAAATATAATTCGGTCATGGCGGGGCGGTGACTACGGTTCCTTAGGTGGTATTTGATGTCCCGGGAAAATTTAGCGATCCGGGTCCGAGGGTCGGGCCCACGGCGGAAGACATGGGCTATAGCACACGAATATATGGGAATCGGGCGGAATTCCGGTTTTATGGCCGTAAAACGCCAAAAAATATAATTCATTCATGGCGGGGCGGCGAATACAGTTCCTTATATCCGATTTACCGGGAAAATTTTAGGTGGTCCGGGTCCGGGGGCCCGGGCCCACGGCGGAAGGCGTGGGCTATAGCACACGAAAATATGGGAATCGGGCAAAATTCCGGTTTTATTGCCGTAAAATGCCAAAAAATATAATTCGGTCATGGCGGGCGGTGACTACGGTTCCTTAGGTCGTATTTGATGTCCCGGGAAAATTTTAGGCTAATCGGGTTCGGGGGCCCGGGCCCACGGCGGAAGGCGTGGGCTATAGCACACGAAAATATGGGAATCGGGCGGAATTCCGGTTTTATGGCCGTCGAACGCCAAAAAATATAACTCGTTCATGGCGGGGTCGTGACGACGGTTCCTTAGGTCATATTTGATGTCCCAGGAAAATTTTAGGTGATCCGAGTCCGGGTGCCCGGGCCCACGGCGAATTGCGTGGGCTATAGCACTCGAAAATATGGGAATCGGGCGGAATTCCGGTTTTATGGCCGTAAAATGCCAAAATATATAATTCATTCATTGCGGGGCGGTGACTACGGTTCCTTAGGACGTATTTGATGTCCTGGGAAAATTTTAGGCGATCCAAGTCTGGGGGCCCGGGCCCACGGCGGAAGGCGTGGGCTATAGCACACGAAAATATGGGAATCATGCGGAATTCCGGTTTTATAGCCGTAAAACGCCAAAAAATATAATTAGTTCATGGAGAAGCGGTGACTACGGTTCCTTAGGTCGTACCTGATGTCCCGGGAAAAATTTAGGCGATCCGGGTCCAAGGGTCCCGGCCCACGGCGGAAGTCGTGGGCTATATCACACGAAAATACGGGAATCGAGCGGAATTCCGATTTTATAGCCGTAAAATGCCAAAAAATATAATTCGTTTATGGCGGAGCGGTGACTACGGTTCCTTAGGTCGTATTTGATGTCCCGGGAAAATATTAGGCGTTTCGGGTCCAGGGGCTCGGGCCTACGGCAGAAGGCGTGGGCTATAGCACACGAAAATATGGGAATCGGGCGGAATTTCGGTTTTATGGCCGTAAAATGCCAAAAAATATAATTAGTTCATTGCGGGGTGGTGACTGCGGTTCCTTAGGTCGTATTTGATGTCCCGGGAAAATATTAGCCGATCCAAGTCTGGTGGCCCGGGCCCACGGCAGAAGGCGTGGGCTATAGCACACGAAAATATGGGAATCGTGCGGAATTCCGGTTTTTTAGCCGTAAAAATGCCAAAAAATATAATTCGTTCATGGAAGGGCTGCGACTACGGTTCCTTTGGTCGTATCTGATGTCCCGGGAAAAATATAGGTGATCCGGGTCCGGGGGCCCTGGCCCACGGCGGAAGGCGTGGGCTATAGCACACGAAAATATGGGAATCGGGCGGAATTCCGATTTTATGGCTGTAAAAGGCCAAAAAATATAATTCGTTCATGGCGGGGCGGTGACTACGGTTCCTTCGGTCGTATTTGATGTCCGGTGAAAATTATAGGTGTTCCGGGTCTGGGGGCCCGAGCCCACGGCGGAAGGCGTGAGCTATAGCACACGAAAATATGGGAATCGTGCGGAATTCCGGTTTTATGGCCGTAAAACACCAAAAAATATAATTCGTTTATCACGGGGCGGTGACAAAGGTTCCTTAGGTCGTATTTGATGTCCCGAGAAAATATTCGCGATCCGAATACGGGGGCCCGGGCCCACGGCATAAGGCGTGGGCTATAGCACACAAAAATATGGGAATCGAGTGAAATTCCGATTATATGGCCGTAAAACGCCAAAAAATATTATTCGGTCATGGCGGGGCAGTGATTACGGTTCCTTAGGTCGTATTTGATGTCCCGGGAAATTTAAGGGGGTCCGGGTCCGGGG
>NW_017698620.1:0-2661 GCF_001879085.1 Nicotiana attenuata | reverse complement strand
TTAAGACTAAAACTAATTAATGACCTAAAATTTATTTAATAACTATTTTGTGGCAATTTCACGGTTAAAACAAATAAAAAAAATGCATAAAGTGGACCATTTTTGTCATTTTCTTCATATCTTATTCTAAAACAAATTAATCCCTAATTAATACTAACCATGAAATTAAAACCTAAATGCAAATGCGTATTTTTGTATTTTATATGAATAAAAATGCACAACAAAATGCAGACAATTAGCACAAAATGACACCAAGATTCACCAAAATTGTAAAATAGTAATAATAAGCAAACAAAAATCATTTGGTTTGAATTTTGGGAATAATTTGCTTAGGGCAAAAATCACGTGCTCACATCCCCAATCATGTCAATCGTGCCTTAGATGCAATTACCCGTCAATTAGCCACCTAGGTGAAAGTCACTACCCTAGTGCCTTTTAAACCATTAGATACAACTTGTAGCAATTTACTCTTAGTCTAATTTAGTTGCAATAATAATTTGTAGTTTGATCATAGTAGAATATAGAGAAAAACCAAAAATGAATAGAAGACCAATTAAGAACACATACGCAATCCTAAACTAGATAGATACTCGATTCCAATCCTAGCTCTCTGTGGATTCGATCCCGACCCAAAATCGGGTAAAAGCTATTGCGGCCCTCTCTTGCTACTTATTAGTAGTGCGGAGTTGGCTGCGATCACTTTTTGGCGCCTTTGCCGGGGAGCTAATGGTTTTGGCTATCTATTTAGTTAGTTTTGTGTGTTGTTCTTCTTTCCTTCTTTGTTACTAATTGTGTGTGTGATTACTACAGGTACCAAATAGCTTTGAATGCTAATGACCCTCTTGGAAATGTGCTTGCGGGGGAAGAGGTTGATGAAATTGGAGAGGATGAGGTGCCTCTTGTACCTCCCGGACCACGACGAGGCCGTCAGGCCAATGCTAATGAGAATGTTCCAGACCCTCCTCCGCCACCTCCATGAGTGGCTCCAAGAGTATTACCGAACCAAGGATATGCAAGTGCTATTGTCCCGCCCCGAATCCGGGCGGGGAATTTTCAAATAACCAATGTGATGTTGACCTTGCTCGAGCAACGTGGGTATTTCACGGGCGCCTCCGATAAAAATGCCTACAAGCATCTCAAGGGGTTCGTGGATACATGTTGGGGTAGCAAGAAGACGAATGTGTCCGAGGATGCTCTTAGGTTGAGGCTTTTCCCATTCTCACTTCGGGGAAAAGCATTGGATTGGCTAGAGAGACTCCCCAACCATTCCATCACAACTTGGGATGAGTTGGCGGATAAGTTTATTGCTAAATTTTTCTCAACCGGGCACATGGGGGCACTTCGAGATGAGATATTGGCTTTCAAGAAAGAGCCCACGGAACCTTTGCATGAGATTTGGGAGCGGTTTAGAACGATGGTGAAGCAATGTCCCAATAATGATATGACGGAGGCGATGATACAACAAACCTTCTATCGGGGCATCAATATTACAAATCAATGCATAGTCAATCAATTGGCTGGGGGTAATTTCATGAAGTTGCCTTATGATGAAGCTTGTGAGATTCTTGATGAGATGGCGGATACATCCTCCGCATGGCAAAGTAGAGCCAATGTTCCTCAAGGTGACCCTATGGTTATTCATTTGCATAAGGAATTACACGACCATGGGCAAGCTATAGCGGAGTTGACAACTACTATGAACCAATTGGCTAAGGCACAGTTGCAACAAGTCCAAAACCCTCGCCAAGTGAATGCTATGGAAGGTGTTAATATGTTTACCAACAAGAGAAGGCAACAAAACCAAGGGAATTCTGAGCAATTTGCTGATGATTGTGATGGGTTTCAAAATGATGGCTATGATGAGCAAAATGAAGAGGTACAATATGTGAACAATTTTCAAGGCCAACGGGGCAACTTTTCAAACCAACAACAGTGGAGACCTCAAGGTAATTGGGGCAATCAACAACAACACAGTGGTAATTATGGGAACAACAACCAAAATAACAACTGGGGCAATCAAGGCAGCCAAGAGAATTGGAATGGTAATAACAACAATTGGGGTGGCAACAATAATCAAGGTGGATGGAATAATGGAAATCAAGGAAACCGGGGGCAAGGCTTTCAAAGGCCCTCAATGTACCAACAACCGAACAATCCACCCCCTTTCCCTTCTCAAGGTCCTAGTTCTTCGGGTAATGATATGGGTAGAATTGAAATGATGTTCGAACAGATGATGAAGAAGAATGCGGATTCGGATGCACAGTTGGCTTCCCACAATACCTCTATCAGAAATTTGGAGGTACAATTAGGCCAAATCTCTCAATCATTGAATACTCGCCCGAAGGGTGCCCTACCAAGTGATACGGTAGTGAACCCAAAGGGTGGGAACAACCATGTCATGGCGGTTATAACACGAAGTGGGAGAGGCGGTGATGTGAATGCCTCGAAACAAAAGCAAGTTGTTGATGATGATGTTGAGTTGCAAGAAGATGCGGTTCCTTTGGTAGTTGAAGATGTGGTTGATGACAATGTGAACAATGAAGTGAGGATTGACATTAAAGAAATCGAGGTGGAAACTCAAGAGGCCCTGAACCCGTCTAGGGAGCACGTAATTGACATGTCGGAGCCGGTTGTGCCAAGAGCCAAGGCACCTTTTCCTAC
>NW_017698619.1:0-2661 GCF_001879085.1 Nicotiana attenuata | reverse complement strand
ATTGCTGTGATCAGAAGTTATCGCTACGAGAGTTTGAGCTATGTGGTATATCATGTAATTACATCTAAGGTTGCAGATATGGTTTGTTACAGAGTATTCGGGCTTATTCAGAGTATAAATTTGAGATTCTAATTGTGTAGGTGATTTCAGAAGAGGAAATGTGTTCTAAGGTTTATGGGACAGGTTGGATTGCGAAATTTCAGTTACATTGTGTTATCGGACCTATATGAGATAGGGTGACGTGGGATCACCCCCGGGTATCTGCATGGTAAGGTTATACAGCGACTTGTTGGCTTTTGGAACAACTATGGGCACGTTCGAGGACGAACGTATGTTTAAGTGAGGGAGGATGTAACGACCCGAACGGTCGTTTTGAGCTTTTGCACTTCGTTCGCCAGTTCTCGGGCATGACTAGCCCCGTGTGATGTATTATGACTTATGTAAATCGTCGGTTTTGGTTTTCAGGGTAATCGGAATGAATTTGGAAGAACAGTTCTCAGTTTGAAGCTTAGAACTTGAAAGGTTTGACCAAGTTTTGACTTGTTAGCATATGATCTCGGACCGGAAATTTTATGATTTGGTTAGCTCCGTTAGGTGATTTGGGACTTAGGAGCGTGATCGGAATGTATTTTGGAGGTCCATGGAAGGTTTAGGCTTGAATTGGCGAAATTGGGAATTTTGGCGTTTTCCGGTTGATTGGTGAGATTTTGATGTAGGGCTCGGAATAGAATTCCGGAAGTTGGAGTAGGTCCATTGTGTCATTTGTGACGTATGTGCAAAATTTCAGCTCATTCGGACGAGGTTTGATAGACTTTTTGATCGAAAGCGGAATTTGGAAGTTTTTGGAATTCTTAGGCTTGAATCTGATGTGATCTTGGTGTTTTGATGTTGTTTTGAGCGTTCCGAAGGTTGGAACAAGTTTGAATGATGATATGGGATATGTTGGCATGTTTGGTTGAGGTCCCGAGGGCCTCGGGTGAGTTTCGGGTGGTTAAACGGATCAAATTCTTGTTTTGAAAGTTGCAGATTTCTTCAGTTCAGTGTTGCAGAGTTTTGCTCTTTGCGTTCGCGAGAGGGCCATCGCGTTCGCGAAGAAGAATTTGGCTTCTGGACGTTTGTTCTTCGCGTTCGCGAAGAAGGAAATCTCGGTTGCACAGTTCTGACTTTGGAGGCTCATATCTCACAATCTATAAGGAATTTGGAGATGATCAATACATGAAAGTTGTAGCCCTTTGTGTCTAGTTTTCACAAAGGTAAATTAATTGGCATTTTGATTTGTGTACGAAAAGTTATGGTAGTTACACTACAGGCTGTCCGGGGAGAGTTCGAAAATCTCTGCTGCAGAGGGCTGACTTTGGAAGCTTATATCTCGCAATATATAATGACTCAATAAATGAGCAACCTATGAGATTATAGTCCTTTGGTGTCTTAGTTTTCAGAACATACAAACCTATTTATCTATTTGGAGTTGTGTGACTAAAAGTTATGACAAATATACTTAAGGCTGTCTGGAATGAGTTTTGAAATCGCTGATGAGGAATTTGTTCATCGCGAACGCGATAGGAGGGTCGCGAACGCGGAGAACAAACCCCTGGGCAGCAGAATAAAGTCCAAATTCGTCCCATTTTTCCATTGTTGGACCAAAGAAGCTCGGGTGGGGCAATTTTTCGAGGGATTTTCAGAGAAAACAACGGGGTAAGTGTTCTTAACTCAATTTTGGTTAGATTACTCGAATCCATCATTGTTTTTAACATTTAATTGGTGATTTTAAGTTGGAAAAGTTTGAAAACCCTCTTGGATAGATTTGAGGATTCGAGTGTCGAAATGTTATCGGAATTTTGTATTTTTGGTATGGTCAGACTCGTGGGAGGATGAGGATCATTCTGGCGTAAATTTTATCGCGTTCCGAGACGTGGGCCCGGGGGCCGGGTTTGGCCAATTTCGGGAATTTTGGTATAAATTAGATATTTTCGAGTGGGCTTTGTTCCCTTAGCATATTTTGATGGCATGATACTACTTTTGGCTAGATTTGGAGCATCCGGAGGCTGATTCGAGAGGCTAGGGCATCGCAGGCTAGAGTTTGGACCGGATTGAGGTAAGTAATGATTGTAAATATTGTTCTGAGGGTATCAAAACCCGGATTTCACATCGTTGTGCTACTTTGAGGTGACGCACACGCTAGATGACGAGCGTGGGGTCGTGCACCGTTGGGGATTGTGACTTGGTCCATCCCGTACGACTATTAAGTTGCGTATTCTACTTGCAAACTATTTGATATTGTTATATCTCGGAAATTATTATTGTGTTTGGGGCTAAATGCCGTGTCTGGGCCTTGTGCCGATTGTTTGGTCCCTTAGGGGCTTTTACTACTATTTTACCTCACTGTTTTGATTTAATGTTTACACTCAGTCATGTTATCTTCTTACTGTTTTCATAACTCGGTTTTATTCACTCCTTTTGATTTCATAAATGATTTCGAGCCGAGTAATTATTTTACCGTTGCCCGTGTGGCTTGTGAGATTTTGACTGAGTAAGGCCGAGGGCCTGTGTTGTGAGGTTGTCACCGGATCGGGCTGCGCGCCGCAGCATGTGGTACCGATTGGTGATATATGAGAGGCCGAGGGCCTGATTTATATGCCACGAGGTGGCTTGTGATTGATA
>NW_017698618.1:0-2662 GCF_001879085.1 Nicotiana attenuata | reverse complement strand
CAATTACTGGCTCAATTACTGTCTCAGTCTCTTGCTGCATATTCTTTTCTTCAGGAGCAGGCTGAACCGTTACCTCTGTCAATCTCGTAGAGTCATCCAGTTCAATGGGTACTGGAATTAGTGTCTCAGCCTGTATATTTCTCGAGCTCTCTCTTGCTCAACATCTAAATCCCTGCCATTTCGTAGACTCACCGCCATCAGCTGCTTTGGGCCTTGATCTTTTGGATTGATTTGGGTATCTGCAGGTAGTGTCCCTTGAGGACGATTGTTAAGTGACATTGAAATCTGGCCCACTTGTACCTCAATATTCTTGATAGCTGCATCATGTGCATCCACCCTTTCATTTATTTTATCATTGGACCCAATAACCTGCTGCATCATTGCTTCAAGCCTTGCAAACCCGTCTTCCTGTCTTCCACCCTGCTGTTGCTGCGGTGGGTGGTACCCTTGCTGCTGATTGTTGTACCCTTGAGGTCTAGGATACGGTGCCATGTTGTTGGGGGGTCTCATGCCTCCCATATTTCCGGCGTTATACTGTGGCTGCGGTGGCCTGTACTGCTGCTGAGTCTGCTGACCCCAGTTCTGATTACCTTGCCTCTGACCCCCATAGTTAGCCACATAGTTCATATCTTCAGGGTGCTGGTGATGATGATCATGCTCTGCATTCCATGGATTACCAATTGGCTGGCTAATGCAAGATGTGCACAAGCCTCCGTTGGTAGTGTCTACTATGTGAACCTGTTGCTTCTGCCCTGATTCCTCCACCTTTTTGGTGAGATGCTCATTTGTGTCAAAAGAGTGCCCATGTTTTCAGCCATTGTATTGGAAGGATCAAGAGGCACTGAGTGCACCACTGGAGTGATAGGTGCATTTCTAGAAGTCCAACCCGAATTCTGCGCCATCTTGTCGAGCAAATTCTGACCTTCTCTCCAAGTCTTGCTCAAGAATGCCCCACCAGCTGAGGCATCAACTATATTCTTCAAGCTGTCTGACAATCCCATGTAAAACCGTTGTCCCAACATCTGCTCTGGAACACCATGGTGGGGACACATAACCAACATTCCTTTAAACCTGCCCCATGTCTCGTGTAGTGTCTCTATTGGTTTCTGTTTGAAGCTCACAATCTCATCAATTTGTTGAGCGGTCTTGTTGGGAGGATGGAACTTGTTGTGAAATTGCTTGACCAACTCATCCCAAGTTGCTATAGAGTTTATGGGAAGCGAGTTTAGCCAAACCTGAGCAGCTCCTGTCACCGAGAATGGAAACAATAATAGTCTGATTGCTTCCGGAGTCACGTTCGGTTGCCTTTGAGTTTTGCAAATAGACAGGAAGTTCTTTAAATGTTGCTGAGGGTCTTCTGTTTGTGTCCCAGAAAAAAGTCCCTTGTTCTGCAACAAGTGTAGCATGTTATTTGTGATCTGGAACGATTCAGCTTGTATCGCAGGCACAATAATGGCAGTGGCCAGATTGTCAGCTGTGGGTTGTGCCCAGTCATAAAGTGCACCCTCAGGCACAGGAGGTGCCATTTGCTCATCCCTGATGTTCCCGTTGGGATCGTTCACGTCGCCCATGTCAGTTTCGAGTTGGTGTGTTTGTTGTGATTGTTGAAGTCTTTTGTTTGCACGATTCAATGCCCGGAATGTCTTCTCGGGGTCTGAGAGTCCTTCAAGTAGTTCTCCAGTCCTCGTAGAATTTCTAGGCATGCACCTGTGTACCCAGATCAACAACCGTCAAAATTTTCAATGAAAAAGTTGGTAGAGAGAAAACTGACTACAGTGAGAATCTTTGTATTTCTGTCAATGGCAATTGATAATTCCGTTAACTCCCCGGCAACGGCGCCAAAATTTGATCACGCCCAACTATGCCGTATAAAAGGACAATGCGGTCGCTGCAAATATAATCCGGTTTACAAGTCCGGAGTCGAATCCCATAGAGAGTTAACCTATCAACTGCTACCTTCAGACCCACCAAGTCTTCAGAACCAGCTTCCCAAATATTCAAATTCTCAGTTGATTGTTCTTTAATAACTAACTTGCAAGTAAATAAAAGGCTATAACTAAATTAGAAGGGTTGTAAACAATTATGAAAAAAAAGCTAAGGCAATGATTTCCCCTATTGATGAAATCCCTTCTGTTTATGCTCATACAAATTTACCCACACATCTCTAGCAATCATGAACGCTAATCTTACCGCAAATCTCTCCCAAGTAATCACAGTAATCTACTATTGCACTCTCCCGAGATACACTAGCTTGCTTAAATTCGCACAGTTCAATTTAAATTGCACCCAAGGCTTCGTTATTCCTAATCCCGCCTTTAAACCCGCAATTATAGATTCCTCTAATAATCTAGGAGTGGTGTTGTTCAACAATACCCTAAATATGCACTCTTTTCCAAGTTATGCACACTAAATAGGCACAGCTAATTGAGGATCCTGTCAATTAACTACAACGAACACGAAGTTGAACAAATAAAGATTTAACTAGCAATTTGTATTCACATAAACAAGAAGTTCATCACTCAATAGGGTCCATCAAAGCCTTAGACAAGGAATTTAGCTACTCATGACTATGGGAGAATAAACTAAGCTTGAATTCATCATAAAATCAAAAGAAAAGAAGAAAGATGTTTAGAGTACTTTCTCACAATTGTTTTTCTTGCTA
>NW_017698617.1:0-2662 GCF_001879085.1 Nicotiana attenuata | reverse complement strand
CGAAAATGGTTCTAGCACTTTCGAGATTCAGTTTTCATGCTAGTTTGTGTTAACTAGAGGTCTAAATGACCTAGACTTTTGAATGCTGTAATAACTGGACTGTCACACTTGTAAATATTCGTCTAGTAACATTCATCTATAGTATGAGTTAATTCTGATGTTTTCTTAGAATTCAATCTCGTGTTAAAGTAATTGTTAAAAGTTTGAAGATACTGTACTTCGTGTATTTCAGGCTGATCAATTTGGATGTTAAACTCACAAACATAGGTTCCAGCTTATTAATCCTATCGAATTTGGTGCTTCAATATAGTTGATAATCAGGCTAGGGTAATCATTGACTCCTGTACTGGTCTGCATTAATTAGTAGCCTGATCAGATCTTGATTGCTACGTGACACTGAATTTTGATTGTCAAGGTCAATGTTTCATAGGCAGCAGAAAATTAAATCCTGATATTAGTCGATAGTTTACTTCATTAATGCCTTATTAAGGCCCTACTTGGTCTGGTTTTGACAAGTGCTTAGGATTATTGGGCTAGAGGAAAACACTTCAATGAGGCCCAATTGTGAGAAAATAGCCAGGATCGGACTAGGCCCCCTTTTGCCCATCCAATTAACCCAATACCTGGGCATTTTGACTACCATACCCCCTGCTGGATCCAAGCGTGGGAAGACAATCATTGAAAAATGTGGACCAAAATTGATAAAAAGAAAAACGAAAGAAGTAATAAAAATTTGAGCTTTCGAGTTAGGTAGCGTGTTCAAATAAAGAGGTTTCCCCTTTTTTTTGGATCCGGACTTGAACTTGAAGCCCGAATTTCATAATGCCAATCAACTAGGTCCTTTAGAGACCAATTAAACAGAAAATCGTAGTTTGCTTTAGGTTGGCCTTTAAATAATAAAATGAGGTGAGCCCCGCCAAACAAAAATGAATAAATTGCGAGGCCCTCTTTAAATGTTCCTATTAAAATACTTAGAATTTAGGATGTGCCGTTTAGCGAATTTCACGGCCTCCCGCAAAGTTAATAACACGTTAGTCACTTTAGGCGCGTTCTTTAATAATTTTACCTTCCTAAATTCGGGTGTGCATTTCATGCGACCCAAATCCGAATCCCAAAACGTCGAATAAAATGTGTCGGGGATCTGGGTGCATTTCATGTGACGTGATCCAAAAACACGTTTAAATGACGTTCACTTTCTTAAAATTTTTAATTGAAAGCGGTAAGTAATTTCTAAAATTGCACAATACGATAACATGTATTAAAATTAGATTTTGCCACATATAGAAGTTGAGCGACCGTGCTAGAACGACGGAACTCGGGAGTGCCTAACCCCTTCTCCCGGGTTAACAGAATTCCTTACTCGGATTTCTGGTTCGCGACTGTTAAACAGAGTCAAACCTTTTCCTCGATTCGGGATTCAAACCGGTGACTTGGGACACCGTAAATCTCCCAAGTGGCGACTATGAATCTCTTAATAAACGAATCCCATTTCGATTGTCCTTTAATTGGAAAAAATCCCTTTATTATGCCCTTCCCCGGGGTGTAGTAGCGAAAAAGGAGGTGTGACACCTGCTTGTCACAGTATGTTCTCAAGTGGACCCTGGGATCCCCTGTACCATCAAACATTTCCAACTTAGGAGGTTTGTACCCCTCGGGCAGTTCGACATCGGGCTGTATGCATAGATCTTCATAGTTTAGCCCGTCAATTCCCTTACTACCTTCAACGCCTTGAATTCTGGTGATCAACCTTTTAAGCTCTTCGGCCAAATTTCTGATGAGCGAGTCCTTATCATTGGACTCGGGTGTGCTTGAGATGGCTGGGTGGAGTATGGCACAGTCTCCACGTAGAAGGGGGTATTGCGTTGGGTGTGGTAGTGGTCATTTGTGGAGTTCAAAGGTTCCGGGATGAGCAGTGGAGTATTGTTGGGAGTGTGGCAAGTATTGCAGTGGTGGTGAGAAGCGAGATGATTTTGTTGCTTTGGGATATTTTGTGGAGGTACAGGATTCTGAGTGTTTGGGAAAGTGACCTCTGGAGTGGTGAGGGAAAACGACAGACTTGCCAAATTCCAGACTTGATCAAGTTATTCCTGAAACTTCAGCAGCTTTTGTTCTAGTTGGGATGCATTTTCCTTGGGGACCAGAGCACCATGAGTGACCTGAACCCGTTCAGCTGAGTTGTTCGAATCTTCCATTCTTCTTTTGCTTTTGTGTCTGATAGGACTGGGAGGAGGAGTAGGTGGAGGGCCCCTGGATCTTGTAAAATATTATGATGCTGCCAGAGTTCACAAACTAACCTTTGGAGAGGGGAATAAACGAAAAGTAAAAACAAAAAGGTGATAAGTCAGTAAAGATCATAAAAAAATGTTGCAATATTTAAACACGTAGTGCAGGAAATATAAAGCGCGTCCTAATTTTGGGGACCTCGTTATGCCTGAGGTAGGCCTAGCGACAAGTAAATTTGGAGAACTTAGAATGCTAAATGCCGCATTTCATTGACAAAAAGGTAGACGAATCCCAAAACGACGCTAAATAATAAGAAAAAGTCACTAATGGCCATTGGCCTTATTACATCTTATAAAGCGAAAAAAATGGAAATTCCTATCTATTTGGTCTCGGAAGGACCTTCCCCGGACTCGGCATTGTTGAGATCGGAAGAGCGTCG
>NW_017698616.1:0-2662 GCF_001879085.1 Nicotiana attenuata | reverse complement strand
GTTTACTTTGGGACTACGGGTTAGATTCCCGGGAGATCCCCCTGCATATTTACTTTGGGACTACGGGTTAGATTCCCGGGAGATCCCCCTGCATATTTACTTTGGGACTACGGGTTAGATTCCCGGGAGCTTCCCCCTGCATATTTAAATTTGGGACTACGGGACGGCATCCCGGGAGCTCCCCTTGCACGTGCTATGTTTTAAAACTGAGAGTGCGGGATACCAAGAGATCCCATAATTACTATTGAGGATACCAAGAGATCCTCGGGATACCAAGAGATCACAGAATTATTATTAAGGATACCAAGAGATCCTAGAATTATTATTGAGGATACCAAGAGATCCTCGGGATACCAAGAGATCCCTGAACGATGTATTGAGGATACCAAGAGATCCTCGGGATACCAGTAGATCCCCGGTGTTAAATATCCGGTTGTGGTTTATACCTCTATTCATTGTTTGTGTTTGTTACCTGTTACTGTTTTACTTATTATCTTGCTACATTATCGATGTGATTAATCTCATATTGTCTCCTCATTATCATATTGATTATTATGTTATATCTTAGTAGGGCCCTGACCTTCCTCGTCACTACCCAACCGAGGTTAGGCTTGGCACTTACTGAGTACCGCTGTGGTGTACTCACACCTCTTCTGCGCATGTTTTTCATGTGCAGGTCCAGGTACTTCAGGCCGGGCGCACTTTTAGTGATCCAGGAGACATCTACCAGAGACTTTGAGGTATATCTGCCACGTCCGCAGACCAGGAGTCTCTATCTTATTCCAGCTGTAGTATTTGACTTTCCCCTTTCTTTCGGTTGTGTTGACATTCCGGAGTTAGAGCCGTATCATATACTTCTGTAGCCTGTGTTGCCCGTGAGATTGCGGGTTTTGGGATTTTTGATTCAGAAATTGTAGTGTTGAAGTGTATGTGCCAAGCGGCAAGTTATATACATTTCCTTAAGCTATTTAACTTTTAAACTAATATTTTCGTATCAGTTGTTACTTCCGCACTGTTAGGCTTACCTAGTCATCGTGACTGGGGCAGTCATGACATGTTCACGGATGGTGAACTGGGGTCGTGACACCTACAGTCGATTGCCTAGTTATTTGTATATTCTGGAGAAGATTTATCCGGGGTCTGTAGTTAAATTGAAGAAGATTGAGTCGCGATTAGTGCGTCAATCAATGGTTGGAAATATTGTAGGCCAGTTGTGGTAGTTGATGGGACCTTCTTGAAGTCAGCATACAGGGGAATAATGCTAACAGCTAGCACAATGGATGCAGCAGGTATTGTAGATTTATTGTGGATATATTGTAGAAAATTTGTTGTTTGTATGTATTTTCCTTTATCTACAGTTTTATGATGGAAATTGAATTTCTTTTTGCCACATATGATAGGTAGCATATTACCACTGGCATATGCTCTTGTTGATTCAGAAAATGAGGCATCATGGAAGTATTTTTTTGAGCAATTCAAACATGCATATGGTGAAAGATCAAATATGTGTGTTGTTTCTGATCGGAATGAGAGTATCTTGAAGGCAACATCTATTGTTTATACCGGCATGCCACATTATTCTTGCATGTGGCTTATTTAGACAAATATAAGGTCAAAGTTCAAGAAAGGTCATCTAAAGTTAAGCGAATTGTACTTTGCCACGGCACGATCATACACGCTTGATGAATTTGAGGAAAGAATGTCAAAGATTGAAGAGATCGACACGCGTGTTAAAGCATACTTATACGAAATTGGCTATCACAGATGGTCTCGAGTACATGCTACGATGAACAGAACTTGGAATATGACATTGCAGAGTCATTGAATGCGGTAACAAAATATACAAGTGAGTTGCCGATAGTAAAACTATTAGAGTACATGAGGACTCTTCTTGAACGATGGACTAATGAAAAGTTATTGAAAGCAAATGGTACATTCACATACCTTGGGTTTAAATTCAACAAAGAGTTGGATGAAAACAGAACATTGTCGCAGAAGCTTAAAGTAAGCGATATCCAATAACATCTGATCAATTATTGCATCAAATTAAAATATGAAAAGTATTTGTAGATAAATTGTTGAATAATTGTAGTAATTTTGTATATGATGCTGATAATTTGTTGTGTGTTTGTAATGTAATTGTAGGTGAGGGCTTCAGTTGATTACATCCATACAGTACTAGATGGTGTGAGACGCTATATTGTTTGTCTTGAAAACAAGAGATGTAGTTGTGGACAATTCCAGCTTGATGAACTTCCTTGTCCACATGCTTTGGCTGCTTTAAGGAACAGGGATGAGTCTTATGAAAAATATTTTTCTCCTTATTACACGAGGGAGAGCCTCTTGCATACTTATGAAATACCGGTAGACCCGCTGCCTGATGAAAGCAAATGGAATGTGCCACAACATATAGCTGAAGAAGCTGTAAATTATTTGTAGATAAATTGTTGAATAATTGTAGTAATTTTGTATATGATGCTGATAATTTGTTGTGTGTTTGTAATGTAATTGTAGGTGAGGTCTTCAGTTGATTACATCCATACAGTACTAGATGGTGTGAGGCGCTATATTGTTTGTCTTGAAAACAAGAGATGTAGTTGTGGACAATTCCAGCTTGATGAACTTCCTTGTCCACATGCTTTGGCTGCTTTAAGGCACAGGG
>NW_017698615.1:0-2662 GCF_001879085.1 Nicotiana attenuata | reverse complement strand
TGACAACAAAATACTACCCTGACTACTCCTCCATAAGGAGCGCATTACTGAATTGAACACGTTTGGCCTGATATAGAGCCCATATTCACATTTGAATCCATCCACCGACCTCAAGCCGATTCTGATCGCACTGAACTAGGATAATTACCTTTCAAAGTTCCATAATAACTCCTCTTCCGCCCATAACACATAAGAACATCCATCATACTCGGAGAAATCATCCGCAGTCCACGACTCAATAGACTGAGTGCCCTCCAGGCATATATTCTCAAATCAACGATATTATCACGACCTTCATACTTGGTTTAAGTCTTTAATCAATCATATGACTACCTGCCACACTTATACGATCTTCCTGTGGGACACACTCCCACAATTTACCATAACAATTAACTGGGTCGTACCTCCAAACCACCGGCCGCACTAACGCTGAAAAGCGATCAAGAATCATTAACCAGGATGCAAAGCCCTTTTTACAAAACACCGATCTCAGGTGACGCTGATGACAAAACCAACTTACCTTAAACATCGAAACTCCTTTCCTGCTCATCCGAGCTCGTGACATCCTTGTCAACACCGAACTGCTACCTTGTCTTCACTTCAAATTCCATACCACTCACTGCACTTAACATGCCAATATACGATAGAACTCGTTTTTCGTCATAGCTTCAGAACCACTGTTAGATTGACACTTCATCATATAAAACTTTCCACTTAACTCACTTCAGGAGGACCATAGCAACACACAGGTGAATTCTCATGACCGTAGAATATGTAAATCTCTAAGTAGTGGTCTAAACCACCATAGCCCTTCCGGGGTCCACCTCCACATAACAGGCCACAACGGTAGAATACTTTCTGAATAACACTAACTATGGCGGCCGACAAGCCTCGCACGCACCGTCACAATTCACTTGCATAACTTGATCATGCTGAAAGAACTGATCATTCCCAGCAACATGCCAATTCGACTATGGCTAACCAATCCCTCTTCTTCCAATTTGTCCTTGATTGCCATAGAAACAATGATAACCCCATTCAACACTTAACACACTCTATCCATACTCATCCCGAGTGACCCTGAATCACGAGGCCATGCTGTCTCAAACCCCACGAACCATTTTGTACCTCCCAATTGCTACATCGCAAGTCAAAACATCATAGAACATTCTGTGCCTCTTCTCATAGGCTTCTATCAAGCTTGATACTTAACCGTACCTATAGGCTCAAAATCATTAGTCATAGCACTTTAACTTTTGAGTTCACTAGGACCGTTGCTGAGATTCACCCGCTCTGACTTGGCCTCGAATTTAATAAACTCCACGAATCTTCTATCACATGAATACCCTCTAGGCGAAGAACCCGGTCGAATCACTTCCCTTGGATCCTGCATCTATACAAAGCACGAATCCTGTGTCCCTTCCGAATCTGAACATGAGCCAATAAGGCCAACCATAGCACACCTTTAACAATTCCTTTGCTCAAATTACCACTTATGTTCTTTTCCCGTAGCTGGAGTAACCCATCAATATGGTAATAACCAGAAACCTCGCAAGTAGTTAACCATGCAACCCAATCATAGGCGGTGGGACTCTCCCACTTAGCTTGAAGCCATTATTACACAACTCTGGCATTCACCGGGACTCTTTATCTCTTATTGACGAAACCTTGCGCAATCAACCGCCAAAATTCTCGGAATCTTACTGTAAAACCCCCTTTTTATACTCTAAATCATCAACCACATTTGCACGACCGACATCTTCGCTGTATAACCACTAGAATTCTTCGTAGAAGCCTCGCCAACCACGCGGCCGCTAACCTACTCACAGGAATAACCCACCTGTAGAAATCACTCCCCGACATCTTCCAACGCTGTTGTACGGGGTACAATCACTACGACATCAATAACCCATCCTGAGTCCGAGCTCACTCTCCAGCTGCACAAGTCCACTCATCCCTTGTGGACATCAATTAAACGTGCGGAAACATTCTTCCAGTTCAAAGCTACATCGTATCCTTCTTCTTTTCCAGCAGCTCCTTCCCGTTATATCAAATCTCCTGCCGCATAATAGTCCATGCTCAAAATTAAATCTGTAGACCTCAGTCACCAAATCACTAAAATTCCCAAGTCATCCCCGACTCTCCTTAAGGCGCATAGTCATCCTACCCTAATGTCCATATGCAACTCCGCCACTCTCCCACTTTGGCGGAACTCATCCCATTAATCGACTACTCGACCCTTGGCCTCTTATACTCGGCCTTCTAGAAATTTTAGCCACCGCCTGACACTTCCCACATGCCTTTCCTCATCCTTTGCTGCTCAGATGCTGCCTTAAATAAAATCTATCTTTGTGGCACTTGAACCCACAATTGCTGCTAACTTTAAACCATTCTGAAGGTCACCTTTCTCGAACCGTCAACATTAGAAATACTGATTCAATCCTAAACCACCGCACCCTACGATAATCTGACAGTTGTATCTCCAATACTGTTTCACAATATCTTGCCTCGAAAGGCGAATTGTGGAAGATCATAACACCGACAAACTTAGTACGTTCAATTAGGACAACGACACCCCATCATAGAAGAAATCTCCACCACGCTGGCAAATACCAAGTCTCATTACTCCACCAGCCCACATCTGACCATTCTTAGTCCGATT